>NW_019154114.1:18512392-18602742 GCF_002288905.1 Enhydra lutris kenyoni
TATCCATCCATCCTTCCACTCGTTTATCCATCCAGTCTTCCAATCTTCCATCTATCCATTCTTCTATCCATCCTTCCATGAATTCATCCATTCTTCTATCCATCTGTTCATCCCTCTTTCCAATATTCTATTCTTTCATCCGTCATTCCATCCATCCATCCATCCTTCCATCCATCATATCGTTATTAAGAATTTACGGCCCATATTTATCAAGTGTTAAACTTTATTCTGTGCTAGGAGTTGGGACTACATTTGTGATCCTGGTGGCCGCAGTCCCTGCCATCATGCAGCTAATATCAATCAGGAAATACAGACATGAAGAGCCTCCAAGTAGTTATTTAGTAATAATAGTGATTAGGGTGATTGGGGTCACATACAGGACACCATAAAAAGGACACCTTAGACTTGAATGTCAAGGAAGGCTTCCCAAGGAGGAGATATTTAAGCTCAGACCAGAGAGTAAGAAACAGTGAGCAGAGGAACAGCCAGTGTGAGAATCCTAGGGTTGGAAGCAACTTGGCCGTTACCGTAGCTGGTGTGTAGTGAGCAAGGGGGGGATGGCAGTAGATTGGGCCAGAAACGCAGCAGGACCACCCTGCACCAGAGGTGTGGCTGTGGTGAGGGGAGGGGGAGGCTGCAAGTTGGGATTGGGGGACCTCGTTTGGGGAAGAGGGGACAGGGCCAGGGCACCTGGTCTTTGAGCTTTGTTGGGCTGTGGCTGGTGAGCCATGAGCATTTGAGCAGCAGAAGATTCGACTGCTCTGACACAGCCCCGGTCTCTTTGCAGAGGGAGATTCTAAGAATGTGGCGGAGCCTGGGAAAGGACCCCAGAGGCACTTTTCCTAAGGCAGCGGTGCCGGTAAGTGGGAGGAGTGGTGGCCAATGGCCAGGGAAGGGTTTGCCCAGCCAGGTGTCCTGGGAGCTTTAATCACCAAGTTGACTATGAGAGGGGAGACTAGGGCTTCACCTGGGGTAGAATTTTAAAATTCTCTTACAATATCGTAGTAAACATAGGAGAACTTGGTGTATAGCCGGAAGTGTACGTTTCTCTCCCATCCGGACCTAAATCTAAACACTAGACCGGGTTGCAACTTTCCTTTCCTTGTCTTAATGCGTCCATGAACAGCAGATGAGTCCTCATTGTCCCCTGAAGTCCATCCCTCCTTCGCTCCCTCTGTCACACGATACTCTCAAGTGCCAACCACTGCTCCTAGGGGCTTACCTCCTTGCAGGAGGCTAAAGAAGGCAACAAGGAAATCAGCCCACAGTAAGTGTTGTGAAGGAACTGGACGGGGTGTGAGGAAGAGTAGGTTGGGGAAGGACCATATGGAGGTCACGTCTGAGCCAAGATCTACAAGGGAAGCAGCTGCCTTGGGGAGACCCGGGGAGCAGGTGTCTGTGCAAAAGAAGCCAGGAGAGCAGAAGTCCCCGGGGCGGGAGAGACCTTGGCTTCGAGGAGCCACAGGGAGGCCACTGGGGTAGGCACAGAATGATGGCGGTGAGGCTGTCACCAGAGGGAGACCCCAGGGAAGGCACAGGCCCTGCTCTCAGATGCTCTCCAGGGTGAGATGCGTGCCTGTGGGTGCCAAGGACTGGAAGCATCTTTGCCAGTAATACCCAACCCCGTGAAGGCCAAATATCTTCACACAGCCAACAAAGGCCCTTGAAAGCAGCTGATTTCCCCAGAATGTCCTTGAAAGGCAAACATCAGGTTTCAGATTCCAGAATATTCCGGCGCGAGTCCTCTGGGAAAGTCTTGAGCCCTTGAGGATGGGTGCCAACGTGTCTATTACCTGATGATGACAGGACCGGTCCTGGGAATGGGTCTGATCCACTGAGGACGGCGAGCTGCCACGGGGAAGCGCTGGGGACAGCGCGGGAGAGCGGGCCACGAGAGGCGGCCGGCCTGAACTGGGCTTAAATTCTTGACCCACCACATGTGACCTTCAGCAAATGCCTTCAACTCTCCCGCTTTCCTTATCTACATAATGGGAATGATGGGGAGGGATGTGTTAGGAGCTAACAGGACGATACCCAGAGAGACAGAAAGTAAGTTAAGAATTCAGTCTTAGGGAAAGCGGCGTCTGACTGGTGTATGTGGGGGGTGACAAGGAAGTAGATGACGCGGACTGGCACCTCGTGTTCTGCCCCAGCGGTGGCTCACGTTCCTTCCTCTTCTGCTTCTCTTCCAGCCAGTTTCGAGAACGTTCCTCCATTCTTCTGCTAAGGCTTGGAAACAGTTGGATAAAACATGATTTGACCCCCGGAGGTTACGCCCAGCTTGACAGAGCGTGACCCCCAAAATGCTTAAGGGTACAGACAGCTGGCTTTCAAGGCCCTCATGACCCGCCTGGCTGGGGGACTTGATGGGAGCCCCTTCCCAGCCCTGGGTCCGTCTTGTCATCCTGAAGATGCGGCACACCTAGCAGTCCCGTTCGACCTGACCCCACCGCAGGAAGAGGTCACTGCCCTCGTGAGCTGTACGGAGCTCCTTTGTCAGAGGGTTCATCATCCCTGTTACTACACGTTTCTTCCAGATTTGTCTCTGGGAGGCGCGCACCTATCCCGTCTGTGCTCAGGATAAATTGCTCCTTATAAAATGGAAAGGAACTTGGCTACTCAGGTGGGATTCGTGGTTTTAATTCCCCAAGATCTTAAATTGCATGTGCCCAAGCCCTTGAACCCTGGGGGTGGGTGGGGGAGGGGATCCTGGGATGAGGTGTCCACTCAGCTTTCCTCTGGAACCTTGGAATGTCCAGCCATGTGTGCGCCGCTCTGAGTCGAATCCCTCTAAGGTGGACCTGGAAAGTGAGTTTTTTAAAAGTTATTTTTATTAACATAAAATGTGTCATTTGCCCCAGGGGTATAGGTCTATGAATCATCAGCTGGAAAGTGATTTGTTAGGAAAATTTCTAACTTTCCTGGGGGAAGGGTAGAGAGGTGGGGGTGGGGGGTAGTCGGATAAGGTGAAGTGTCAAGGTCCCACAGAGGGTGACTTTGGTGAGATCCCTCAGGGCAGGCTCAGGGGCAGCCGCTCAGAGGGGCTCACACTTGGCTTTAATAACAGTTGCAGCAGTTGTCCACCAAGGGGCCCCTCATGTTTTTTGTGCAAATAGCGTAGGCGTCCCTGAGTCACACTGTGGAAGTGGCCCCAGTGGGGGGCATGGGAGCCCATGTGTGAGGCTCCAGCGCCCTTCAGTGACAAGGTACGGGCTGCCCCTAGGGGTGCCTCTGCCAGGATGGGAACCCCACGGGGCTGTGGGCAGAGCCCTTGGGAGCAGCCGTTACACACATCTCAACAGCGGCTGCACAGTACGGACACACACCTGCGTAGGCTCGTGGACAGCAGTGGCTCCATTTACCACTAACTCACCCTTTCCGAACAGCCCGAGGTGAGTGGTGCTGATCAGACCTTTGCAGGGCTCAACCTTCCCAGTTCCAAAGTGGGCTTCCATGGAAGACAAACACCCACGTTCCCATATTTCAAAAAACAAGCAGCCCTGGCCCCAGGCACCTCCCTGACCCCAGATGCACGCTTTCTCCCATAAAATGCACACTCTTGTAGAACAAAACGGTCCAAGTCCACTGGAAAGACCGGTGACAGACAGGCCTCAATGCCTCCACATTGCTGAAGAACTACTGGGTCTTTGTTTTGTTTCATTTTGTTTTTGTGGGGAAACATGAAAGGGAAACAGTCCAGTGATTCATACACGACCTACATAGAGTGTGCCTTTGTCACACCGTGCGGGCGACGTTGTGACCTTCCTTCCTGCTGATGGAAAGGGAAGATGACTTTCTCCAAGAATGGCAAGTCCAACAAGAGACCAATCCGGTTTCCATTTTGGGGAGTGAGATTCATGTCTGTCTGAGCCAGTCTGAGCCAGGCATGAGCCCCTTTGTGAAATTTATGATTACAGGAGTCACAGCTTGGCTCACCCGTGAGATCTCCAAACCTGGAAGGTTGATCTCACTGGGCTGGGGGGAACCTGGACCTGAGGTTGGCTGAAGACTTTGAGGGTGGAGGGGGTCCACTGAACAGCCGGACCGATCAGGGCTGAGTGTCCAGTGCAGAGATCAGAGACTGGTCACCCGGGTTCCCATCCTGGGCAAGGCACTTAGCCTGTCTGAGCCTCAGTTTCTTCTTCGTGGGGTGGGCGTGGTAAGAGTAGCTGCCTATCAGACTCGCTGGGGAGGCATCAGGGAGATTATGGACAGCAGGTGCTCGGCAGGTCTGGCTAGAATTCCTTATTATCAGCCTGGCACCAAGGTCCCTTGGAGACACAGCTGCCCCCTCACTGAGAACTCCAGGAAGCCCAAATAATGAGCCTCTAATTGGTGTCCCTTCCTCTATCTGTAAATTGCACTGGCGTGCTGCCCTCCGGTGTAGGGAAATTCACTAACCTCTCCACTCGCTTGTCCTGCATTCATTCACTCATTCACACATCCATTCTGGCAAAGAATATTTACCAAGCACGGACCACGCTTGCTTGGTGAATCCAGGATGCCCCGTTTCTTCACCTCCCCACTTCCCTGAAGCTGGGATGTGCCCCAGTCGTGGTCACAGGCACTGGGCATCATTGCCCGCACACGAGGATGTCGAAACATACAGGTTGGGCATAAGCAAGCTTGGTGGAAACTTCCAAGAACAACAGAGGAACAGCCTTCTGGGAAATTCTGTGTCACCAGTGCTCTCGGGGACGCACAGGACCATCTTGGCAGAAAGACTTCGGACACTGGCAACCTGGAAAAGCGATTCGGGAGAGTTGGGTCCATACGTGATGACCTTCTAGGAAATACCTTTTCCATCCATTTCACTTACACCTTCTTTGTCAGGTACACATAAGAATGGGACATGGTGGCTCTGACTCTTGCTGGCTGCGTGACCCTGCACGGGTTATTCGCTGTGCCTCGGTTTCCCCATCTGTAAAAGGGGGCGAAGTTACCTCTTGATACTGCTAGGAGGAGTAAAAGTGTTAGTACCTAGAGGGCTCAGTGCCTGGCTCACAGTACATATGTGTAAGCGCTCCTTGCTACTATTGTTACTGTTACTGCCTCTAAGGAAGACCCGACAGCCCCTGCTTGGGAACACAGGGCCTCACCTGGGTTTAGGGGTGGCCGGAACCAGGGATAGAATCCCCCAGTTCTCTCTGTCTTCTCTGGGTAGAGTGACCGTCTTCCCCATAATGTGAGACGAGGCCCTGGCAGCTCCAGACTCCATCCTGCACACCCGTCCCCTGCCTGCCACCCCTCTGGCACCCTGAGGAAGGCACCCATTTCTGGGGTCATCAACTGAGGCCAAGGGAAGGCTGAAGAAGGAACTGTCAGCTCTGCCATGAGCAGGGCAATGAGGGGAGCAGTGGGGATGGTGTCCCAGGAGGGGGCCCCAGGAAACGCACACATTA
This sequence comes from Enhydra lutris kenyoni, assembly GCF_002288905.1. NCBI lineage: Eukaryota > Metazoa > Chordata > Mammalia > Carnivora > Mustelidae > Enhydra > Enhydra lutris. Next base: position 18,517,795 of record NW_019154114.1, read on the forward strand.
GGGGCGGGCAGGCAGTCTCCTAGATGTTCACACGAGAGACCTCATTCTATAAAGGAGGACAGCAAACCTCAAAAGGTCTTGTGACTTTTCCAAGGTGGTACACAGCCAGGCAGTGAAAGGTGGGCAATGAATCCTTAGGAGGAACTCCTTCTGCTCCTAGCCCTTGCCCTACGTTGTAACATTAGACCTCACGGCAAACTTAGCCCAGGATCCAGCTCCTTCTGTGTACTTACTGTGTTGCAGGCACCTCTGTAAGCCTCCTACAGACACAAGCAACTCATCTGAACTACCCCAAGCCCACGAGGAAGACGCTATCAACCCATTTTACAGATTAGGGAAACAGGTGCCGAGAAATAAAGTCACTTAGCAAGTGTCACACAATTAGTAAATGGGAGGGTGAAGATGTAGACTTAAATAATCAGATTCTCGTCTTTGGGAAGTAGGGATTTTTTTTTTCTTTTTCCTTATCAACGAGAACAAGCCTGTAATTTGTGTAGTTGTATGAACACGTACAGGTACTGAGATTTGAAGAAAACATTTGACTCGATTAGGACATTCTCCCACCTATAGTCATTCAGCACAGAGAGAGATTACACACTTACTGTTGTTCTCCTTGGAAGTACAAATTATAGGAAGCATTCCTGGAAAAGACTGTATAAAGGAGAGAACGCATTTGTTCTCCCCCCCGCCCCATTAACTGTCAAAGTCAGATTATACTTTATACTGAGGTTGTCTACCTGTTTTTCTTATTTAAACATCATTTTTAAACACTCTTTATTTGCGATAATGGTACATTTAAGGGACACGCGGAGAGACGAGCCGTCTCGGGAGGCCCGCCTCGCCCGCGGTGACAGCTTGTGTAACACACACACCAGCGCCACCAGGAAGCTGGCACGGGAGCTCTGCGTCGCTCTGGAGGTTTGCCCTAGTTCCACAGGCTGAAGCAGTTCACCCAAGGCCTCACGGCTTGGAACAGTCCTATCAGGAGCCCAACCTCCCATTTTCCTTCTTCCAGAACTTAGAGGAGGCCCGGCCCCTCTTCTCCGAATCCACAGTCTGGAGTTTTCTCTCTTCCCATATGGAGGAGTCATCAGAGGCCACAGCCACCTCAGTGGCTGCCTGGGGACCGGTCTACCGCCACTGGGTCAGGGGTGGCCCCAGGCTCTGAGAGGGCTGAGTCCCTCCCGACAGTGAATGGCGCCTTGGAGCAGGAGATCAAGGTGGGGCTGGGGGGGTGGCTGGGAAAGAGCAGGCAAGCCCAGGGGCTGCCAGAGCCCTGCCTGCCAGAGACAAAGAGCCTCATGTAAGGCCCCTGAAAAATGGCTGGACCCTGGGGGCACTTGGCTGAATGCTGGGGTCACCTAGAGGCCTCACCCACTGACAAGTTTCTTCCGTAAGAGCAAACTTTGTGCAACACTCCCCTTGTTCCTTGGGATGACCGACTTAGCTAGTTGTCCTGGGGCCATTTTCCACCTGAGCTGCCAGGATTAACTAACTCCCCCACCCCCAGTCTTTTCTAGAACATTCACACAGAGCTCAGTGAGACGGTCTAAAAAAGAAGGCAGGTGGGGTCTTCAGGTGAAGACAGTGTAGGACAAATCCTCTTAGAATCCCAGGAAAGGCATCCTCCTGCTTCTCACCTGGGAAGAGGTGAGCAGGCCCCTGGATGAGAAGGCGAGAGTTACTCTGGCCAAAATAGATTTCCTGCAATCACCTGTGGGCTGCTACCTAAAATTCCAGCATTATCACATGATCTCTGCTCTGTCTTCACATGGCCTTCCCTCAGTGTCTTTGTCCCTCTGTGTCAAGTTCCTCTCTCCTTTCTTCTACAAGGACACCTTTCATTGAATTTGGGGCCCACTCTAAATCCAGGATGATCTCATCTCAGCACCCTTAATTTAAGTATATCTGTCCTATTTCCAAATAAGGCCGCATACACAGGTTCCAGGGTTCTGGGGGTTAGGAGGGGAACACCTCTTTTTTGGGGGGAGGCACAATTTAACCAACTATAGGGAGTAAGTTAGCTAACTAAATCAGTAGTAGAGGAAAGGCACCTCAGGCAGAGGGAACAGTATGTGCAAAGGCACAGACCAGAGAAGTTCCAGGAACTGCAAGCAGGTGGGCATGGTTCGGAAAGGGGGGGGCCTCTGGGAGTGGGAGGACAGGGGGCCGGTTGTTGAACGGTGCCAGCCTATCCACAGCTAGAGTTTGAACTTCACCATGAAAACAATGGGGAGCCACAGAAGGGTTTGCCCGGGTTATTATCTACCTCGTCCGATTCTCCTCCATATCTCTGAGAGGCCAGGATGCTATCTGCATTTACATCTGAAAGCACTGAGGCTCAAAGAGGAGAAGTCATTTGTCCAAGAACAGACCATCAGGAAAATGTCAGAAATCAGATTCGAAATCGAGCCTCATCAAACCCCTTAAGCGGGAAGACAAACGCAGCAGAGCTCTGCGTGTCCACGTAAGGCTGTCTTGGGAAGGAGGAAGGGGACAGAGGTGGGAGCTCGCGGAGACCAAGCACCACGCCCACCACCCCATCTGAAAACGGTTTTCCGAAGCTGGTCCTGGGGGACGCCATGTTGGTACGCTGAGACCCCGCCCTGCCCACAGCTGATTGGCCTTGTGTCACCTGACCCAAGGTAGACCAATCAGACTCCCCCACCCCATCGTGCTCCTGAGTCTTTTCGAAGCCAGAAGGTGCCCAGGCCCCAGGTTCAGGAGTGGGAAGATGCGCCTCCGGGCTCCTCCTCTGTTCTGGGCTTTGTGTCCTCACGGAACTTCCCAACGCTTCTCCTCGCTTCGGTGTCCTTGTCCGAGAGTCAGAGAACTGAGAGCAGCACGTTCTCCCAGGCTCCTGTGGGACGCCGTGGGATCCTGGCGGCGGAGCTCGTGCCCCAGGCCGGGCCCACAGGAAACCCGGGCAGGCGGCGGCCCAGCTGGTTGTGGGAACCGCGGGAGGGGACTGGGGCTGTGCAGAGCCCGCCTGCCGCCCTGGGAGGAGGAGGAGGAAGACGGAGAAAGCGCAGAGAGCGGCCGCAGTTCTTGACCGCGTTCCAGGACTGGAATCCAGCTGATAAGAGCCTTGGCCGCCCTCCCTGTCCTGAGGTCCCAGGAAAGACTCGCGGTGCCCCGGCCCCCACCGACTCTGGCCGAGGCAGGCATAAGCGGGTTTCTCTTACGTATGATCAAAGCCAGACCCAAACAGAGCAATACGAAACAGCAACCAGAACAAGAAACGCCTCGGCTGGGACATCTTGGCAAGCTGGAGCCCCCCGGAATCCACCGGAACGCCTCTGAACTGGGTGCCAGGGAATTCCTGCCCCAGCCTTGGTTACCACCTACAGAAACCAGGCCAGGTGTCCCGTGAGGCAGCCACTGAGGCTCCCGAGACGCCTCACCTCCCAAGGGACATGCATGTGATCGGCCGCCCCACATTCCACACCCACTCCTCCTGCTCCAGACGGGCAGGCTTCTTGCAAGTTCCATATTCAACCCAGGAACTTGTTGAACAGGTGCCTTGAGGTGAGAGAGTGCCAGGCCCATTAGGCACTACCCAGCCAGGCCCAGGCTGGAGAATGTGTGAAAGGGGAGTAAGTTGGGGGCGGTCGTCATTTCCGAGTACCTGCCAGGATGAACACCTAACGTGCATCCCCTGCTCAGCCACGGTGGGAAGGATGCCGTCATCTGCGTTGACAGCAGAAAGAATTGAAGCTTGGATATCGCAGGCTTCTCACTCATGTTTATCCAGTTACTACATGTGGAAGCCAGAGTTTTTTTGTTTTGTTTTGTTTTTTTACGTGAAATCAGCAAGATTTATCATTAACACCTTCACATAGAAACAAGGTGTAGAAAAATGGTGTAAAGAACCTTTTGGGACTTACCAGCCAGCTACCATTGTTTCGCCTGACCCTCAATTTTTTTTGCAAGGGCAGAGACTGGAAGATTAAAGTAAATCCTGGATATCCTACATATCACCTATGAAGGGTCCAGAATGTGTCTCTAACAGGTGAGGATTTTTTTTTTTTTTTTAAACGTACCCATATGCTCATTGTCACAAGACCACTGGTTGGGAAAGTTTGTGTTGGAACCACCTCCCTCCATGTGTCCTGGGAGGAGACAGACAGTCCCAGCCCAGTCCTGTTCTCCCAAAGTGGGCAAGTTCACTAGAGCAGCAGTTCCCAAAGCAGGGTTCCCCAGGCCAGCAGCATCACTAGGGAACTCATTAGAATTGCAGATTCTCAGGCCCAGTCCCCGCCCCTACTGAGTCAGAGACTCTGGGGTTGGGCAAACAATCCCAACCTGTGTGTTTGAACATCCCCTCCCTGGGACTCTGAGGCCAGCTCCAGCTCTAGAACTTCTGCTCTGGAGAAAGACGGACAGCCCACGGAAGTGATTCCCCATACTTGCATTTTGTCCGTTTACTATTTATGCGGGTTCTAACTCTGCTCCCTAAGGATGCTGAGGGGCTGGCCCTCAGTGGTATTGTTTTCTGGTTAGATTTGGCCACGCCGGAGCCGGATGGTTAGTAGGTGGGATCTGGCTCCTCCCCTCACTTCCTGGAAACCCTGAGCCAAAGTATCCTCATCCTTACAATGTGCAGCTGGCGGCACGTGCCTCCTGGGCTGGCGTGAGAAGGCAAAAGGTAAAGTATAGAAAGCACCTAGAATTTTCCCCGGTGCACAGCAAGTGTTCTTACCAGACACGGGTGGCAAGGCCCAGGTAAGAGGAAGAGGAGCCTGATTCTCAGGGGCAGGGCTGGGGGTGGGCCTCTGGGGAGGTGTGAAGGAGATTGGGGGGCTGCTGGGAAAAGCAGGGAACCCCCCTGAGGCGGGGAGGCTGCAAGGCAGCGACGTGGCAAGAGATGGAGGGGAAGGAGCTCACAGTTGCCCCGGGCGATGGGCTCCCTAAAGTCCCAGAGAGAGGACGGGAGGGGCCCGCCCCACTCTATGAGTTGTGATGCCTCTGGGAGCCCCGGGAAGGTTCTCCGGGCCTCCAGGGCCGAGCAGGGAAACAGGGAAAAACAACCCAGGAGTGGCGAGGGGGGGTGCGCACTCTGGACTCCAGGAAGATTGAGGGCCAGGTGGCGGGGGCTGGGCTCAGAGCCAACACCAAGGACAGTCACCCCGGATGTGGTTGTCCCTCAGGCTTGGAAACATGAGTTACGTACCGTTAATTTCAAGAGGACAGACTCCCGGACCCTTCGTTTAACTGAGAACTTGAGCAGAGTGATGGAAAGCTAGTCTCCTTGTCCGTGCACGTGAGAGAAGAGTCACAGGACTTAGCCTATGAGAAGCAGGAGGTGCCAATCCAAGTGGCACAATCAGGCCGAGCTCTGGAGCAAGACAACCGACCCTCGTGTGGGTGTGGCGGAAGTTCACGGTGTGAGCTCCCGGGGATCTCAGTACCTCCCCTTCACCCATCCTGCTGACCCTCTGCTCCCTGCCCTCTGGAGGCCGCCAGTTTGTTCTTTATACTTAGGACTCCGTTGCTACTTTTGTTGTTGTTGTTAATTCTACATATGTACGAAATCATATGGGATTTGTCCTTCTGTGACTGACTTCGCTTAGCACAGTGTCCTCCAGGTCCATCCACGTTGTCGCCAATGGCAGGACGACGTCCTTCTTCCAGCCGAGTACGATCCCACCGTCTGGCACACCACACCTTCCGTGCTCATGTGTCTACCCGTCCACAGAAGTCCCTGCCACACCCAGACTGTGGCAAATAGTGTTCTAATAAACAGGGGTGCACAGATCTTTTCAAATTCCTGTTTCTGTTTTCTTTGGTTAAATACCTAGAAGTGGAATTACTAGACCCTCTCATCCTTCTATGTTTAATTTTTTGGGGAATGCCGTACTGTTTTCACAGCGGCTGCACCAGTTTGCGCTCCCTCCAGCAGGCTTCCCTGCCTCCACATCCTTGCCAGCCCTTGTTTCTTGTCTTTTTGATACCAGCCACTCAGACAGGCGTGAGGTGGGATCACGTCAGAGTTTTGTATTTCCCTGATGATGAGCGATGTTAAGCGTCTTCTCGTGTCTGTTGGTCATCTGTATGTCTTCTTTGGAAAAATGTCTATTCAAGGTCTCTGCCCATTTTTAAAATCAGATTATTTGGTTCTTGCAGTGTTACAGGAGTCCTTTATGTATTTGGGTGTTAACCCCTTATGCAATACCCAAGTATTTTCTGCCATTCACTAGGCTGCCTTTCGTTTGGTTGATGGTTTCCTTCACGGTGTAAAAACCATTTAGTTTGATGTAGTCCCGCCTGTTTATTTTTGCTCAGGAATTTCATTTAAAAAGTACATTTAGGGGCTCCTGGGTGGCTCAGTGGGTTAAAGCCTCTGCCTTCAGCTCAGGTCATGATCCCAGGGTCCCGGGATCAAGCCCCGCATTGGGCTCTCTGCTCAGCAAGCAGCCTGCTTCCCCCGCTCTCTCTGCCTGCCTCCCTGCCTACTTGTGATCTCTCTCTGTTGAACAAATAAATAAAATCTTTTAAAAAAATAAAAGGTACATTCAGGGGTTCCTGGTGGCTTAGTCAGTGAAGCCTCTGCCTTCGGCTCAGGTCATGATCCCAGGGTCCTGGGGTCGAGTCCCACATCGGGCTCCCCGCTCAGTGGGGAGCCTGCTTCTCCCTCTGCCTTGCCTGCTGCTCTATCTTGCTCTCTCTCAAATAAATAAAATCATAAAAAAAATTTATATTTGCTATAAAAATCTATGAATCTATCCATTAAGGTCTACATTTAAATTCGTGAGCTCACCAAATGTTTTTAAAAACTTAGTGGATCTTCTTTAGAGGATATTGAGGAATCACCGTGTTGTCTTGAAAACTGGTCAAGGGCAGGCATCATACAGCAAGTCTGCCTTTCCTGTCCCAGTGGGCCGCCCGCCAGGAGACGAGGGAAAGCATCTCTTTTGGAAAGTATTCCAAGTGATACTTCAAAGCAAATGTTGGGATTAGAATATCACAGTTTTGCCCAGTGAATTCGTGAATCTAGACGTTCAGAGCCCGTGAGTCCCAGCATCACAGAAAGAGACAACCTGGCGTCTGGAGAGGGGGATGGCGCCTGAGCCCGATCCGGCCTTGGATCACGATCACCTTGCCAGTTTGCAGCAAGGTCGAGGACAGAACGTCCAGAGCTGCACTTGGAGTGTGCGATCTGCCAAATCCAGATGGCAGGGGATGCTAGAGGCCACACGGCCTGGGTTCCCCAACAGGTAACTTGTAAAGGGGGGGAGTTAGATGGAGTGGCAGGTTGCAAAATGGCCCCTAAAGCTGTCCATGTGACCTATGACCTCACGTAGCAAAAGGGACTCTGCGGGTGTGCACAAGTTAAGGATCTTGAGAGAGGGAGATAGTCCAGATGGGCCAAGGGCAATCAGGAGGCCTCGTAAAATGGAAGCAAGAGGGTCAAAAGGAAGGTGAAGCAGCTTGAGCAGCAAGGCTTGACCGGCCATTTCTGGATTTGAAGATGGAAAGAGGCCTCAGGAGCAGAGGAATGCAGCGGCTTCTAGAAGCTGGAAGAGATAAGAGCCTGTATTGTCCCCTGAGAAGAATGCAGCCCTACCAACCCCCGGATTTCAGTCCAGCGGGACTGTTTCAGACATTTGACCTCTGGGACAGTGAGGAGTCAATTTGTGTCATTTTAGGCCACCAAGCTCATGATGGTCTTTTACTGCGGTGACTAGAAATGAATGCAGATAGGAAACCTGAGGGTTCGAGAAATTCAAAGGACACACCAAGTTAGCAACACACACAAGACCAAAGCAGAGTGGCGGGTAAGGAAGCCATGAACATGTGAACGTGAGAAGTCAGGAGAATGGACACCTCTGTGGGGTGGGGGACTGTTGCTCTCGGCGGAGGGTCCTGGGCAGGGTGACCATGCCCCACTCTCTGTCCCTGCCGGCTGGTGGCTTCCAGGGCTTCCCCTGATAAGCATTCTTCAAGCCACACCTTGGTTTTGTGTGGTTCTTTAAGACTGTCGTATTTTACACTTAACAAGGCAACCGTGATAACATTTGCGAGATGGCTTCGCAGCGTGGAGTCGGACCTCGTCGGCCGCCACCGCAGATGGTCATTTTCTCCCGACCTTGCCGAGCTTTCTTCTGCCAGCAGCCCAGGAAGTGGAACCGAGCGAAAGGAAAAACAGGTCAGCGGAGCTCGTGGCTCCCATTGTGCCCAGGAACAGGGTAGAGCGGACTTGTCAGAATGGAACATGGTGGGGAGGGGAGGATGGTCTCCACGTGTCCCTGTGACCATCAGTGCCCCCGCCCCAGCTGCCACTCTCTGTGGTGGGGACAATGGTCTTGTGCTGTCGCCACAGGTTTCCTGGCAAGACGGTGCCCTGGGTGCCCAGCACGGCGACGGGCTCCACGAGGCCCCCGTTCTTGGGTCCTTCCCCTCCTCCCCTGCTTCATTTCCCTGCTCCCTTGGCCAAGGTTTCACATCCCGGATAAACAACTTGCTCTCAAACAGGTTTGCTTCTGGGGAAGCCCAAGGCAAGACACTCAGAGAAGGTTTTACCAGGAGGGAGGAGGTGGTTAGTGGACAACACCAGATGAGACAAGGCCTGTGGCTGTTTACCTGGCTTCTGCCTGGGGCTGGCACTGTCCCGTGCCTGGCTCCACCACCAGTCCCTGCTGTGTGGAGCTATCTGGTGGGCAGACCGGTGGGGTCTACACGGGTGCCCGTCCCCTGGAGCATCTGCCAATCTGTAATGGTGTGGCTGGCGCCCCCAGCCTCTAGCCAGCCCGCCCAAGCCCACCGGGCAGCCCTGCTGGGGTCTGTCCCAGGTATACCCAGGGCCGGGCAGTTCTCCCGTAACCCGGTCGTTCTTCATGACCACCTGCAAGGTGTGTGTAATTTTCTTCCTTTTAGAGATAAGAGAGGCCAAGGCTCAGAGGGTGAGATATGAGGTCCAAGGTCCCAAAGAAGTGGAGAAGCCATCACACTGGGGCCTGGGTGCTTGGGTCCCACCATGGGCTTCCCCTGGGGTGGTGCGACGCAGGGCCCGACCTGTGAACGGCAAAGGGCCGCCTCTGCGGGCGTTTCCCCCCGGGCTGGGCCAAGAGCATGACTGCTGTGATTACTTGTCAGCCCGGAGCCCCAGACACTGTGCAAGTGCCCCTCTCCTGGACTGTGCGTCCCTCCACTTCTCCCCGCCCGGACTCCTCTGCACCACCTCCTTGGGAGTCTTCCCTGAGCTTCTGGCTAGACTGTCACGTGCCCCTTTGGGGCCCGCGGGGTCCTGCACGCTGTGACATTGTGGCATGTGCCATGTGGTTTGCTCCTTCTCCCCGAGACCCAGAGCTCTTGGAGGACAAGGACTCTGTGTCACCCCCCTCCGTGGTGCAGGCACGTAGTAGGTCCTCAATATTGGATTTTTGAATGGGTAAATGACCAAGCGAATGAACGAGTCTCTGCGTGGAGGCATGTAGCATGGCGGTTCTGTGGGCAGGTGCTCGCATCCAACTCCCAGGACACCGATTCCATCTTTCCCTCTTCTCCCAGCTGTGCGGCTGTGGTCAGATGACTCAGCCACGCCGCGCCCTGCAACTGGCAAAGATCCGCAGGTTCTGAATGTTAGAGGGAAGCCCTGACCCTCTTTGCCCGGAATGGGGAAGACGGATCCCAGGGGGTCTGGGTGGGGAACGAAGCAGGGAAGTCAGTGAACAGAAACAGCAGGAGAGAACAAACCAGGATGGGACATGCTGGGTGACGAAGCTGGGGCACCGTTTCTTTTAGTTTTTGAACTTTTTATTCTGAAATGATCTCAGATTCGCAGGACGCTGCAGGAACTGTGCAGAGAGGCCCCGTGCTCCCCTAACTCGGGCTCCCCAGCGGCTGCGTCTCACGTGGCTCCACGCTAGGTAGCTAGTGGCTTCGGCCCCACATGCGTCAGGGCCGGGAAATGCAGCTGCAGCTCGGCTGGGAAGTTTCCAGCCGTCCGGTCCCACGTCTAGATGCCCGCAGACCCCACCTCAGTCAACACACGGACCCTACAGAGACCCTTCTCCTACCCGCAAACGCACCCACCCTCCTCCCCACCAGCCCGGAACCCACTCGGCAGCTCTCCATCTCCATGACCCTGTGCCAGTAAGAATGTTCTAGAAGCCGAATCGTATCACTTGTGACTTTTTCAGATTTGCATACATTCGTCACTAGATTCTCCAGGTCTGCCTGTGCGCTCCCCCCCACCCACATCTCTCTGCCTCCCTCCCTCCCTCCTTCACCCCTGAAAGTGTCAGGGCGCCCTTCCAAAAAGGGACGTTCTCTGACATAGCGAGAGTACAAAACCAGGAAATTCACACCATAAAACACCATTATCTGCACACCTGCTTCAAGTTCACTGATCGTTCCCCTCATGTCCTTTAGAGCAAAAGATAAAGACTTTTTTTTCCCCCGAGACCCAGGATCCAATCCAGAATCCCAGTGACATTTGATTGTTAATACTCCTCAGTATCCTTGGATCTGGAGCCTTCCATGGCCTTTCCTGGTCTTCCCCGAAACTGACATTTTTGAGGAGTCCAAGTCAGTGGTCCCCGTCACTCTGGGGGTGATATTTCCTCATGCTAAGATTCACCCTAAGTGTTTCAGCGGGGATACCCAGCAGCAAAGTGCCCTTTCATGGGCGGGCGTCACATCCAGGGTCACGCTGTGTCATCTGTCCCATCGCTGGTCCCTCAGTTCGGGTGAGGTCGGCCAGCTTCCTCCCCTGTAACGGCACAGGGTTCCCCCTGTAACGAATAAGGATTTTGCAGGGACGTGCTGTTAGACTGTCACTATCTTGTTTCTCATTAAGCTTTCATCTGCTTTTGTTTAAATTTTAACAGAATTTTTTATGGAAGCAAAATTTACACCAAAGTACACAAAGTGCTCAGTGAAGAACATTTTAATGAGGTGCGGGGGTGGGGGGGTGCTTCCTGGGGAGGGGCTCAAGCCTGGGCCTGAATGGAGGAAATAGGAGTCCTTGTCTGGGTCTGGGGCGGGACCCCGAGACCCAGGAGTCAGGGTGCAGCGGGCAGCGGGTGGCAGAAGCCAGTGTGAGAAGTATGAGAAGTCTCATGTTCTTGTGAGGGCTCCCAAGGTTTCTGGAGGAGACTCCATGGGAAACAGAAGTAGGGGAGTGGGAATAAGAGACAGGGGAAGCTGACAAAGGGTGTGTGCTTGGCTTGGGCACCCCTGTGAGCAGCCGGATCCCGGATCCTGATCGTTCGCGAGGCTCTAGGAAAGCTGCCAGAATGGTCTTCATGGCTCTCCAAAGCCAGGGGCATTAAGCCCGAGTTCTGGCTCAGCCACAATAAAACCCTTCATGCCTAGAGCCACAGTGAGCAAGCTTCCATTAGAGGTGGGTGCCCAAAGCGTCCACTCTGCTAAACCCAGGCTGGGGGCCTTGAGGAGGGGAGGGGCAGCCCAGGCTGGGGGGCCTTGAGGAGGGGAGGGGCACACTCGGATGTTTGTTTATTTTTGCAAAGTCACCGAGAATGTGGAACAAAGAACTGAGTGTGGGAGCCAGATGGGAGTCGGAAGACCATCCCCTCTCTGTTCCTTGGCTACGAGCAAGTCTGAGACCCTGCTGGAGTCCTCACCCTCAGGAAATGAGCCCAGGTCAGGTCGCACCATGCCAGGAAAGGAAGGTTCTCCCCCATTCTAATGGCTACTTCACTGAGAACTCCCCCGCGCCCCGCCACCTGCCTTCAGGCACAACCTCGCTTGGGAACCCCAGGGCCCTAGGAGTTTTGAAAGGGAGTCACTGGAAACTTTGAACTCTATTATATGAAAAAGCCAATAGAAATTGTTCATTTAACTTCCGATCAGGTTTCCCAGTTTAACTGCTTATAAATTCATTCATTTTCCATACAGTAAACACGTACAAAGTGTCTTCTTTTAATACACCTCGTTATTGAGATAAAATGCGTGTAACATCAAATTCATTTCCGCTGTTAATGTGCGCACATCAGCAGGTTTTATTCTATTCACAAAGTCCGGTGACCATCCCCTCTACTTTATTCCAGAAAATTATCATTACCCCAAAAAGAAACGCCATCATCTCCAAATTTCCGTTTCTTCCCAGACCCTGGCAACCACTAGTGTGTCTGTCTCTCTGGATTTGCCCATTCTGGCTGTTTCATAGGCATGGAGTCCACGGTGGGAGTCTGCGGAGCGTGGCCTTTTGGGTCCACCTCCTTTCACTTGGCACGTTTTCCTGGTTTGCCCAGGTTGAAGCATGAGCCGCACTTCTTGCCTTTTTTATGGCCGAATACTATTCTGTTGGACGGGCGGCCGCATCCTGTCCATCCCCTCACCGCAGGCGGGTGTCTGGGCTGTTTGTGCTCTGAACCTTCTTTGAAACTCACAAATGTAGTAACGGGCCGGGAGTGTGTGGGATCCGCAGGGAGGGTGGGGACACCCCTGACTCCGCATCTCACCTGGTCCAGGGATCTGGAGGGGCTTCTCGGGAGAAGCCACAGTCAGTTAAAACCTGAGCCGGTATTAGCGGGGCGAGGGTTTGGAGTGAGGGGTCTGCTCTGGAGTGTTCTTGGTGGAGGCTGGTGGGGAGATGCCTGTACCTGGGGCCCAGGAGAGGGGCCTGCTCGGGGAGGTGGGGAGAGAGCCGGGGGTCAGGGCTTGGTGGCCCGGCCGTAGTAAGAGTCAGGCCTTTGAGGGAAGGTGGGGGAGCAAGGGGGCGGCTGAAGCAGGTGTGAGCCTCAGAACAATATGGGGGTGGGGCGAGGGGAGCTAACCTTGCCGGGATTGAGGGCTTTTCCGGGATGCGCGGGCTGTCAGTGTTAGAGCTGGGAGCACCCCAGCCAGATGTGGGTGCTCACCTCTGAGTGACCACGGGGAGTGAAAGCTCATGGGTGGACATGGAAGCCCTTGGGCGTTTTTTGCCTCGGACTGAAATTCTCTGACTCTGGGTGATGGGTCTGGGTGCTTTTGAATTTTTTAAAAATATTTATTTATTTTAGAGAGAGCAGGGGGGAAGGGCGGAGGGAGAGGGAGAGAGAATCTCAAGCAGACTCCACGCTGAGCATGGAGCCCGATGCCTAGCTCAGTGCCATGACCCTGAGATCGTGCCCTGGCCCACTTAACCGGCTGAGCCGCCCAGCCGTCCTGCTCTTGAATTTTTTAAAGGAGAGTAGATTTGGAAGGAAAGTCAAATTTCCAACTATAAGTCAGTCCGAAAAAGCAAAACTATAGAGATGGTGAAAGGATCAGTGGTTGACAGCAGTTTGGGGTGAGGGGAGGTGGAACACAGGGGAGTTTTTAGGGCAATGAAGCCGTCTGTATGATACCATAATGGTGCGTTCGTGACGTTCCACGTTTGTCAAAACCCACAGAATATACAACACCAAGAGCGAACCCTAGTGCACATGATGAACTTGACACACAGGAATCTCCTCTTTCAGCCGTAACATGCATATGGAACCTTCTAGAAGATTCCATGACTCCCACTGCCCAAGATCATTCCTTCCTCTTCTAGAAATCTTTTGGCAAATAGCTTTGTTCCTGTGCCAGGTCTGAACAATTGTAGGTAAGAAAAGTGATAAGGGCAAGAGTTCCCAGGCCTGTCCCAGCCAGCAGAGAGGTGTCACCCTGTGCGTGAGCAGCAGCGTCCGCCACGGGCAGGTGGGAGGAGGAGCAAGGGCAGCTGTGCCACGTATTTACCCGTTGGGATTAAGCGAGTCCCAAGGCACGCTCAGCACCTGGTGTCCTGTTCCATGGGGCTGTCCCCGATCCCCCCTGCTGAAACGAAGTCCCTCGGAAGCCCAGAATCGCTCACAGCTGTGGGAAGTTCTCAGCCAACATCCCCTCCTTTCAGCAAATGACTATGGAAGAAGTAACAAGGAGAGTGTGATAGGAGCAGTGCCCAGAAATTGGCCGTGTGTGTGTGTGTGTGTGTGTGTGTGTGTGTGTGTATGTGACTATAGTTGTGGTACAAAGGTGTGACTTGTCTCACACAAGTGGGTCTCACTGCGGTAACACAAGCCCAGCGCATTTTCACCCCAGGCCTTGGCTCTGTGCCTTCTGTCTCTGCGTGGAAGACTGTCCCAGTATTCACATCTGATCCTCTCCACCCGGGGCATGGGGTGTGGGCAGGACCATTCTCTGAAGGCTCCAGGGGTGAGTCCTTCCTCACCTCTTCTGGCTTCTGGTGGCCCCTGATGTCCTCTGGCTTGGGGCTGTGCCCTCCCACCTCTGCCCCATCTTCATGGAGCTTTCTCCCTGTGTCTGTGTCTTTCCTCCTCTGTCTCTCTCTCTCTCTTTTTATGATTTTTAAGAAGTTATTTTTAAGTAACCTCTACACCCAAAGTGGGGCTCAAACTCATGACCCCGAGACCAAGAGTTGTACTCTCCACCGACAGAGCCAGCCAGGAGCCTACCCCCGTCATATCTTATAAGGAAGGACACCAATCATTGGACTTAGAGGACACCCAGCTCATCTGGAGATCCTTAACTTAATGACATCTTCAATGATTGTCTTTCCAAATAAGGCTACACACACAGTTTCTGTGGGTTAGGATGTGACACATGCCTTCGGGGTGGGCATTACTCAACGACAACATTCATTGTCTGACTCTACGTTACACATCGATGTATGTGTAGCCTATCACGCCTACTAGGAGAGAAAATGTGGGAATAGTCCTTTGTGTTCAGGGGTCCACGGCCACGTAACAGGTGCTTAAAACTATTTGCTGAATGAATGAAAGTAGCTTTCCCTTCCTAAATTCCGATGTCTTCATCTATAAGATGATCATGTCGTTGCCCGTGTGCATGGCCATTACAGAAACAAACAGAATTGAGGGTTTGCGTATAGAGCCATAACTTCCGACTCATTCTTAAAATTAAATGCTCACCCACACGCACGCACACGCCACCTGATACCCTTTGTATGGTGTAACCTTTCGGAAAAGGATGTCTTCAAAATGCCAACCTTATAATTTGTGAGTGAGGTTTATTACTAAATAAGTTTCAGGTGCCGTGGGATTGCATCACATCTTTCCAATGGAGTGTATTGTTGGGAGATAATTTATGGACATGAAATGACAGCACTTTCATATAGTGAACGAGAGTTGAAGGGCGGGACCTCATTGTTGAAGGTGCCCAGAGCAGATATTTCAGGAAAGGCTGGATGCTTTGGGCTGAGTCCCGCCCTCAATTCTCAGTACCTGCCAAAGCATGGGCATCGCTGCCAGAGCTACAGACTCAGAAAGTTTCCCAGCAAACCATCTTGCAGGACTTGATTCCTTCAGAGTGCCCTCTAGAATTTGGCCAGCTGAAGGCAGACAGAAAATTCTTGAAGGAAATCTTCAAATTCTTTTTTTTTTTAAAGATTTTATTTATTTATTTGACAGATGGAGATCACAGAGAAGCAGGCAGAGAGAGAGGGGGAAGCAGGCTCCCTGCTGAGCAGAGAGCCCGATGCGGGGCTCGATCCCAGGACCCTGGGATCATGACCTGAGCCGAAGGCAGAGGCTTTAACCCACTGAGCCACCCAGGTGCCCCAAAATCTTCAAATTCTTGAAGTTAGTGGTGATCATCGTGGAATCCAAACAAAAGGACAAAGCTAAGTAGGAATGGACGTTTGGAAACAAATAAAGGATATAGAGAGCAGGGGTGATTCTGGGGCAAAGTGGGGAACACATGACAAGAACAACAAGACAAAAAAATTGAGGTTTTTGTAATCAGATTAAATTACTACAGTTATGAAAAAAAGCAAAGGTTAGAAAAAGAAAAATGAAAAATGAAAAAAAACTCCATTGTAAAAAGAAATCAAAACAGAGAGTATAAATATTTGTCTCTATTTCTGAAGTGCTTTCAGATTCCTTTTTTTTTTTTTTTAAAGATTTTATTTACTTATTTGACAGACAGAGATCACAGGTAGGCAGCGAGGCAGGCAGAGAGGAAGGGAAGCAGACTCCCTGCTAGCAGAGAGCCCGATGCGGGGCTCGATCCCAGGACCCTGAGATCATGACCTGAGCTGAAGGCAGAGGCTTTAACTCACTGAGCCAACCAGGCGCCCCTGTTTTCAGATTCCTGATAGGATTTTCGGTAGGATTTTTTTTTTCTTTCTTTTTTTTTTTTTTTAAGATTTTATTTATTTATTTGACAGACAGAGATCACAAGCAGGCAGAGAGACAGAGAGAGAGAGGAGGAAGCAGGTTCCCCGCTGAGCAGAGAGCCCGATGTGGGGCACGATCCCAGGACCCTGAGATCATGACCTGAGCCGAAGGCAGAGGCTTAACCCACTGAGCCACCCAGGCGCCCCTTTTGGTGGGATTTTATTCTGAAATCCAAGTAAAAGATGACAGCAAATAGCAGAGTGCTTGCTTGCCTCAAAATGATACCATTTAAAATTGATACCAAATAAAATGTGAATGAAGATGATGAAAGTCAGTCTTAACAGTAATAACTGTAACAATATAGACAATGCATTTCCCCATAAATGCAAATAATCTCAGGTTAAGAATAAATTGCAGGGGGCGCCTGGGTTGCTCTGTCGGTTGGCGGCTAGCTGCCTTCAGCTCGGGTCATGATCCCGGGATCCTGGAACCGAGTCCCACATCAGGCTCCCTGCTCAGTGGAGAGCCTGCTTCTTCCTCTCCCTCTGCCTGCCGCTCTGCTGTGCTCTTTCTCTATCAAATAAATAGATAAAATCTTTAAAAAAAGAATAAATTTCAAGAACTACAGTTTACGAGAGAGAGACACACACCCCAAATAAATATCTGGGGGGCATTTAACATGTTGCGGGAACATTATCTACCATGGTAGACGCCGATAGTCCCCTGCTCTCACGGAGTTTACAATCTAGGGGAAAATGAAACAAAACAGCTAAAAATAAGATGCCACGTTTAGATCATGCAGACTTAACTGTGGAGAAGAAACAGTGGCAATGGTAATTATACAAAGTGGAATTTAAGGGGTATGTTTTAATGAGATACAGGAGGTATTAAACAATTACAAGAGTCATCATGAACAGGTAAATGATATGCACTAGCCAACTGGGAAGCATAATACAAAAAGCAGAAATTCAGACATACGAGGAAAAGAATGGACGGGAAAGCAATTAGGGAAATTTTAAACTCTTCATTTTCTTCCCATGTCAGATCAAGTAGTTGAAAGTAAGGACGTGAACAATGTCCCTAGAAAGTTAGAATGAACAGATACAAAACTGATTTGCAAAGAAGAGTGCAGCTTACCAATACCCTTACAAAGAACATACCAGCTTTTCTAGTGCAGTTGAAATATTGACAGAACTGCATAAAAAACAGGCACAAAGTCTCAACACAATAAGAGAATTAGCTGGCTGGTATGCGGGCTGATCACAGTGCAACGAAAACAAAAATTGAACTTAAGCCTCAAGGTATCCATTCAGCGGCTTCCATCATGTAACTCTAACTGCTTTCTCTGTGGTCCGCTCCATTTTTGTTTTTCATGCCAACAGGTCCAGATCTTCCACAATATCCTCCACCCAGAATTTCCTTCCTGAATGCTCCGGGTGTTCTTAAACCTGATCCACGAGTTCTGGCCTTGACATCTCCGAGCTGGAGCAGAGGCCTCTGTGATGGGACACAAGAGGGTGGGCTTAGAGGGAAGGGCACCTGGCCAACATGTCCCTCCCTGCTCTTGGAAGCTGCACTGCCTGGAGAAACCACGCCTGATTGACACCCTTGGGAGAACATGAAGTTCTATGCCAATAAGACGTTCTTCTTCCCTGGATCCAATTCTGTCTCAAAATCTCAGCATGCCAGTTGGAAAGGACCCGAGAAAGAAGTGAGCTGAGTTCCCGTGTATCTTTTATATTAGTAATAAAATTTCCTGGGGATCTACTATGTCAGGGACTACATAGTACTATTAGGATCTCTACCTATGGAAATACTACAGGACTGTACAGTTGGTTCCCTGTATCTCCCCTGTGCTCCCCCAGACCTTCTCTCCATTCTCCTGCCTTCTCTTTCGGATTCTCAGCCCGAGAGTCTGCATCCAGACTTCCATTCTGTTTCCCTTCACCGAAGTTCTCAGCTCCATACAGCTACCTTGTCTGGGTAACTGCTCCCTCCTCTTGCCTTCCAAGCCTTGGATGGCAGCAGTTCCTCACTGCTGCTAATCTTGCAGCTGAGCAATCCCTTCGTGTTTCTCTGCACCCTGCCCACACCTTTGTAAGCAGCATGGTTATCAAACCCTCCCCCAACCACTCAGTGTGAAGGTGCCACCTGTTTCCTGCTGGGACCCTGTTCAGGGGTTCGTAGTGCCATCCGCATTCTGTGGATGAGTAAACTGAAGTAGAGAGAGGTGAGGAAAGTTGTCCAAGGCCATGCACTTGGAAGGAACAAGGCTGAGATTCAAGCCTGGACTGACCCATGCCAGCATATTGCTTTTTCTATTATTTCTAGCTTTTGTTGCAATTGGTGCAGTCAGGCAGTGTGATGCTGGGAGCCTGTTTTCTTTTGGTCAAGGGACAAGAGGCAGGAGAAACAAGAAGGGCCACCAGGACAGCCCGTCAGATGAAATGGAGCCGAGGTAGCCACGTGGTGGGGAGCAGTTGAGGTAGGTGGCCTATATTCGCTCAAAAACAGACACCCATGTCATGCTCTGTAGTTCTTATCATCAAGAAGTCCACTCTATAAATAAGGAAACTGAGGCACAGAGGAGAGGCACGGCCTTCCCCAAAGCCACCTCCCTACTAAGTGATGGGGCTTGTTAGGGATTCCAGTGCCACTCGGAGCCAAAGCCCCTTAGAGTTTCAAGACACCCACCTGGGAGGCACCTTCTGCATCTGCTCTGGGAGCCAGCTGAGTCCAGAAACTTCCCTGTGATGGTGGTGATAGCACCAACGCACCCTCCATTTCACTATGAAGGAGTGCTGTCACGGTGGGCATCTCACAGTGGGCATGTTAAAGCTGGGAAATGTAAGACGCCTGCCTGCCCGAGGTCCATGATTAGCAAGTGCAGGAGCCCATTCTGCAAACGAGAATTAAGGGCTCAGACATTGTCCAAGACCCACGGATCCCAAAGGCTTCGGGGTGCTCCGGCCCTCTTCCCCACCCTGGCGTGCACTCCCAGGGCCCTCCCTGGGGGTGAGATCTTAGCCTTCTCCTTCAATTACAGACAAGCAACCACGGCTCATAGGGGCCACGTGGCTCGTTCGGAGCCGCGCAGCTTTGGTAGGCGTGTGACTCAGCTCCGGTCCGCGGTGCTCCCAGCGTCTTAGGATGGACCGCACTCCGCTGCCCCCCAAGAACCACGGGCGCTCATTACAGTCTTGCTCCTCGGCCAGCTCCAGACCCGGTGGCGCAGGGTAAGGCGAGGTCCGGGAATCCGCATTTTCCACCATCGCTCGCACGCCCACCTCCACCCCATCCCTCGCTCCAGGTGATTCTTAGGATCTGGCCAGATCATGAAGCAGCCGCAGCTGGTGGACGCCGCGGCTAAGTCCACGGCGGGCTCTCGGGGCGGGGCCAGGTGCGCCAGGTGCAGCCGGGCGCGCAGCTCCGCCCCGGGGGCGGGGCCCCACCTGCGGCGGGCAGGTAGGCGGCTCCCTGGTAACCCGGCCCCGGCCCTGGAGGTTTGGGCGCGCGCAGCCAGTCCCGGCCACGCCGTGGACCGAGGTTTGCGGGCAGGGGCGGCCGCGGGCGGACGGGAGGCTGAGCGAGGGGCCTTCGCCTGGTCACCATGGTCGGAAGACGCTTCTCTCAGTTCCTGCAGAAACTCCCCTTCTCGGGCGCGGGCCACCTGTACGAGCCCCTGGAGAGGAGCGAGTTGGAAATCTTGGTAAGTCCGGGCGACCCGGCGCGGGCCGTGCGACTTGACCCTCAGCCCCACCGTACCCCACCCTCCGCCGGGACCCCTCCCGCAGCTCGCCCTCCTGCCCCTGGCTCTAGAAAGATCTCTGGAGCAACGCCAGCTCCTGTTTCTGCTCTGAGCCGGGCTCGCGCCATTTAAGCCTCTTAGGACAGACAGCCCATTTTGTGGATTTGATACTGAGGCAGAGAGAGGTTACATGTGCCCCTTAAGACGCACCCAGTTAGCAAACGACCCAGCCAGGAACTTCACCTCGGTTTCTCTGGCTCCGGAGAATGTAAATTCCTAGGTCTCTGCACTCAGGCTGCCGTATGGATTTTTTTTTTTTTTTTTCTTAAGTTACTTGAGTTGGGGGAAAAAAAAAAAAGTGTTGTAAAAAACCAAAAACACCTGGGGAAAATGTTTTAGCCATGATAGTAATAATAATGGTGGAATTAGGGTAAAGAGCAGCCAGGCCTCCCAGCTTTGCTTCCTATGTCTGCAACGCAGCTTTGAAAAGCACTCATGTTTGTATGTTGACTTAGCAACCTCCAGGGGACCCTCTAGGATAAATCAACATAATTTTCAGGCCTGGGGCATGGGAGGGTTGGGGAGAGGAGGGATTTCCCAGTGGCTGAACTGACACCGCTGTCCAAAAAAGCCCTTCCACTTGGGGAAGCCAGGCTCAGTGGATGACTCGGTGACTTTCTCTTTAGGTTTGTAGGAGTCTAAGCTTCGCACCTTGCGGGATACAAGAGCGGAGAGCGCTGAATTCCTGCAAAAGCCTCTCTGGGGCATTGCACTTTTTTCCCTTTTCAGCCTAATCAGTCATTCAAAAATAAAATTCCTGAAATAGTTCCTTGGGCATGCTCAGGAGAACATGGCCATCTGACCTCCCAGTTAAATTTACTTTTTAATGGAAAAGAGCAGATGGAAAAACTCAATTTAAACTATTGAATTTTCCTCCCAAAGAATGACAACAGTCAAAAACGGTTTTGTGGTATGATTCCTAAATATTTGTGCATTAAATAAATAGTATTTTATATGTGAAAGTTAGCACGACAGTTCCGGTGCTGGGGCTGTAGGACCACAGGGCTGTGTAACTAGTCGTTCTCCCGTCGCCTCTGTGTTTCTGAAGGGACACGTGGGTTCAACATGGCTTGTAGAGTTTGATTCTTTTGCTGAGATCAATTTCTCTACCCACGTGTCATGCCCTGGGTTCTGCTGAAGGAGTGCGAAGTCAGTTTGCCAATATTGTCGCCTTTTCTGCCTCTCTTTTGGTTTTTGCATCATGCTGGATATTTCAAACACTCCCGATGTGTGGTTGATTATGATTAGATTTAATAGGATGTCCAGGAGTGCTGGGTATGGGGGTCATGTAACATGACTAGAGATGTTGGGGTGAGTTTGACCTTGGCACCAAAGTGGACTTCAGTCCTCCAGATCTCTTCCAAGGGGTCCTCAAGGGTATGACGGGTCCTCAACCTGTCTGTCGGTGTGTGGGGGGTTCACCCACCTGGTCGAGGACCCGGATGTTCTCAGTAGCACCCTGAAGAGTGGGTGATGGGCGACGTCGCGATGGGGAGGGGAGGGGAGACAGGCGACCCAGGTCCCCAGCAGCAAAAGCTCGGTGAGAAACAAAATGTCCTATCTCTTAAAAAAAAAAAAAAATGTCCTATCTCTGAAAGGTCCTGGTACAAACCCAGGAGGTTGCTCTGAAAGGAGCTGGCGGCTGGGGTGGGGGGCAGTGATAGGGTGGTGGGGGACTTGTTTCCCACCAGCTCAGCTTAGAGCCTGAACCTCCTTCGTTCTCACACTTCCTTCCCCCATTGGAACCCTTTTGCCAAGAAAAATGGAAAAAAGCCAAGTGTGCTCACAGCAATCATTTCTACAGTTGTAACTCTCTCTTATGAGCATGTGTTCTGGGAAGCCTCTGAAACCCCCGCCACTTTGCCCAGCCAGCTCACTTATAACACTGTTTATTACTGAGAACTTTCTGTGTCTTTTTTCTGCTCTGTCTCCTGTCTCTCTGTGCCGAGGTCAATTTTATTATTATAATCATCGATAAAGACATGGAGACTCACAGGTGGGGCCAGGCGCTAAGGATACAGTTGGGTACAAAATGAAGTTTGTGGGGGAGGCCCACAGATGGTAGAGAAACCAAGAAATGTTTAATCAGAGATCTGGGGGGGTGGTTCTGGGGTATGATGGGGACCAAGAAAGCAGAGTGGCCAGGCAGGAGACACGGGGGCCAGGGAGGACTGGGGCAGGGGACACGTGGGCCAGCATCGGAGGCTGAATCTGAGCACAGAGCTTATGGCTCTGAAAATGTTCTGTTCTTCTCATATTTTCAGTATCACCACAAGGAAGGGGTTTGAGAGATCCTCTTAATTCACCTACTGGGGAAAAAACCCCTTCTCTGTTTTAACCTGAATGATGGGTGAGGAGAACGTTGGACCAGAAATTCCTGCTTCCCGAGGACTTGATGCCAACTCCAGGGAAGTTATCTTTGACCCAGGGCTCCCCATCTCTTAACTGTCTGGCGCTCCACCCTGTGCTGCCTTCCTGGTCGGTGAACTGATTCATCCTCCTTGGGCTTTCTGGGGTGAAGACCGGGTTCCAGCAGACTCACGTAGTGGTCCCCGGCGCATTCAGCCCAGGTTCATGGAGCATCTGCTGTGTGTCAGGCCAGGGCTGCCTGCCACAGATGGGGTGTAGAAGATGGACACACTCCCTGCTCTCCTGGTGGGCAGAGATGGGGACCAAATTCAGAGCAGAGCCATCACGAAGCATTTGGGCTTTATCCCTGGAGCAACAGGGAACTATTGGAAGGTTTAAATCAGGTCATGACCGTCATCCTCTCATTCACAGATGCGCCAAACATTAGGAATGAAATAAACAAAACAGACACAATCAGATTTGCATTTT
Source organism: Enhydra lutris kenyoni (assembly GCF_002288905.1). Taxonomy (NCBI): domain Eukaryota; kingdom Metazoa; phylum Chordata; class Mammalia; order Carnivora; family Mustelidae; genus Enhydra; species Enhydra lutris. The sequence goes on from NW_019154114.1 coordinate 18,540,505, forward strand.
GAAGAGATCACACATGGCACAGGAGGGACTTCTGAGACACACCCACACACAAATCCTTAGTGTTTCTCAAAATGTAGCGAGATAGGACTTCTTGAAGCCGTGTATTGCAGCCTTCCAGTGTTGCCAAATTATTTGTATCAAAAGGTAACTTAAAGAAGTATAAACACAAAACTTGCAATAAATGTGGCTGTGTGTGTATAATGCAACTCAAAAGAGCCACTAACTTTATAATAAAATCATAAAGGACAAATGTAGCAACTAAATTTTGACATGACCAGTGACATTTTTTTTTAAACGTTTCCTTTTTTTAAAAAGATTTTATTTAATGGACAGAGAGATAGCATAACTAAGCAGAGTGGCAGGCAGAGGGGGAGAGAGAAGTAGGCTCTCTGCCAAGCAGGGAGTCCAGTGCTGGGCTCGATCCCAGGACCCTGAGATCATGACCCGAGCTGAAGGGACAGGATTTAACCACTGAGCCACCCAGGCGCCCCTCCTTTTTTTTTTTTTTTTAAGACTTTTTTTTTTTTTTTTTTTCAATTTATTAGGGAGAGAGAATGAGGTCAGTGGGAGAAGCAGACTCCCCGTGGAGCAGGGAGCCTGATGCTGGACTCAATCCCAGGACTCCGGGATCATGACCTGAGCCAAAGGCAGTTGCTTAACCAACTGAGCCACCCAGGTGCCTGACCAGTGACATTTTTAAAAAACTCAACCACGGATGTTGAATGGTTGTACTGATTATCTATTGCCGTGTAACAAATTACTGCAAAATGCAGTGGCTTAAAACAACAAACGATCATCGCACAGTTTCCGCTGGTCAGAAATCTGTGCATCTCAGCTGGGGGCTCCAGGATGTGGTCTCTCGTGAGGTTGTTGTCCAGCTGTTGCCTGGGGCTGTGGTCTCATCTGAAGCCTTACAGTGTGGAAGGGGGAAGGATTCACTTCCAAACTCCTTCTTGCGGTTGTTTGCAGGCCCCTTACTTTGTGGGTTTGTTTACAGAGCTGCCTCGTGGCTCAGCAGGTAGCTCCCCAAGAGTGAATGATCCAAGAGAGATTGAGAAAGCATCCATAAAAGCCTAGAAGCCACAGGCTTTTTATAACCCAACGTTGGAAGTGCTGTCTTATCTCTTCTGCCATGTTCTATTCATCATAAGTGAGTCTAGGGGCTCCTGATTGGCTCAGTCGGTAGAACACCCAACTCTTGATCTTGGGGTCATGAGTTTGAGCCCCACATTGGGTGTAGACATTACTTAAATAAATAAAACTTAAAAAAAAAAAAAGGAAGTGAGTCTAGGTCTAGCCCATGCTCGGGGCAGGGGTGGAGGTTTGTATTACACAAGTGCATGAAAATCAAGAGGCAGGGATGCTTGAGGGTAGAGGCTGCCAGTGGTGGAAAGGAACAGTTTCTCCCATGAGCTCAGTCACATCAAAAGCAGAACCACACCTGGTGCATCGTCTGCCCAATAGTTATCTTTTTCCTACTGTTTTCATTACTCTTGAACTCTAGTCTTTATTTAGGCTCCTCTTGAATTTTGACTTTGATAATGTTTATGCTGAGAATGTCTATTTACAGGTATGTGTACAAAATGGCATTTAAATATGTCAAGAGTTGGTTTGCTAGTGTAGGATAATCAGCCTCTTAAGCATGACGGACAGCAAGCGACCTGTGAATGTCAGTATTCAAGGCTGTCATTTGGTAATGGTAGAATTGGCTTGTGAACTTGAAGGCAAAGTGAGCGTCGGGCATTGTGAGAAAAATATTCTTTCCTTGGTATTGATTACTACACTTGGTGCTTATCAGCTATGGCAAGTATCTCTGTTTGCAGACTGGATTCGTGTCGGGCCCCACTTGCAATGTGACTACACTGAGTTGACTTGGGATACTGTGTGCTGTGTGATGGTTCCATTCTCCTGCCCATTTTTCCTCCCTGAGCCACTGAGAACCTTTCATCCCTGCAGGGTGTCACGTGATGGTTGTCACAAATACACAGGTTGGCCCTAGTGTCACGTAACAATGCTTTGTTAAAAATTGGCCCCCAGAAGGTCTATATTAATTAAGGAAATTGTTGAGACGCATAGTTCAAGTTCAGAAGTTCTTAGGAAACTGGGGGCTCTGGAGAACGTGTCCAAAGATGCCATCTTAGAAATCCTGTCCCAAATCCCAGTGTCATGAGCCCTGTTGTTAACAGCGGCAGATCCTAACACCCCAGAGCTCCTCAGGGGAAGGAACTAGAAGTCTCGTAGATAGCTGTCTTCTCCTTCTGTCTTCACATGGTCTTCTCTCCATGTGGAGGTGTCCAAATCTTCTCTCCTTAGTAGGATACCAGTCATATTGGCTTAAGGCCCGTCCTAATGATTTCATCTTTACTTAGTCACCGCTTCGAAGGGCTTACCTCCAAACACAGTCACAGTCTGAGGTACTAAGGGTTAGGACTTCAACTTAGGAATTTTGGAGAGCTACGGTTCAGCCCATAGCACTATTTTCCTTATAGAATCTTGAAGGGTATTGGTGGGGAGGGTCTGTGGGCCATAATGGGAGAATATATAATCTTCTGTAGGGGTTACAGACACTCCTGAAGTTGTGTTATTAGCCTCACCATCTGCCCTAAGTCCCTAGGTAGGGTATGGATGGACTGTGTTCTCACAACTCCGCCGTCTTCCCACCCATCTTCCCATTGGTTGGGAACAGAGCCCAGCAAAGCATGTGTTGGCCCAACTTGAAACTCAGGTGCACAATGGGGAAGAAGTGCTTCAAGATTCCGGAGTCCCTAGGCAAAGGAAGACTTGAACGATCTGGAACAAAGGCAGGAACTACCTGTAATCATTCTTTATATTTCAAGCCACTGAAACCAAACCACCACGCTAATTAGATCTGGTTATTTCACAGCTGACCCCAGGATTATGCCATGTACTCCTTAAGTCCCTCTTTTCTTTGCCTCTCCAGCAAGACTGAACTTGGGGGTCCTTGTGGGTGGGTGAAAGAATACTGACCTGGGAGACCCTTCCCAACCAGGAGGCATTGGTTAGGGCTCAGAATGGTACCAGAAACCCAGAGTTCCAGCCTGGGGCCTATTATTTACGGCGATGCAAATTAAGCATATATCAAATGCCCTTGCCAGAAAGTGGAGACCTTTATGGTAAGGGTCAGTGACAGTGTTGGATTCCAGTGTCATGAGCCCTGTTGTTAACAGCGGCAGATCCTAACACCCCAGAGCTCCTCAGGGGAAGGAACTAGACAGCATTTTTTTTTTTAAGATTTTATTTATTTATTTGACAGAGAGAATCACAAGTAGGCAGAGAGGCAGGCAGAGAGAGGAAGGGAAGCAGGCTCCCTGCTGAGCAGAGAGCCCGATGTGGGACTCGATCCCAGGACCCTGAGATCATGACCTGAGCCGAAGGCAGCGGCTTAACCCACTGAGCCACCCAGGCGCCCCTAGACAGCATTTTTTATTAAGAATCAGTCACTGTCTTGGGGCACCTGGGTGGCTCAGTTGGTTGAGCGACAGCCTTGGACTTGGGTCATGATTCCAGGGTCATGGGATCGAGCCCCACATCAAGCTCCTTGCTCATTGGGAGGTCTGTTTCTCCCCCTCCCCCTGCTCATGCTCTCCTTCTCTTAAAAAAAAAAAAAAAGAAAAAAAAGAATCTGACTTGGGTTGAGACTGCGGCCCCGTGCCCAGAGGAGAGCTTAGTGGTGGGGGCAGGACCAGCTCCATCATGTGTGGGGTCCAGTGCAAAAGGAAAATGTGGGGGAAATGACCAAGAATTTCCAGATAGACAGCAGTCATCGCGTGCAGCCTGCACCCTTCTGAGCACTCCCATTGGGCTGGCCCCCCTGGGGGGGTCACTGGGCATAAGTCAGTAGTCAGACATGCCAACAAGTGCTTAGTTTGGTCTCCCTCTCTTCAGCCCCCACACAGACCCCTCATCTGGCTGTCCCCTACTTTTGTCCATTCATTCTGTAGATCAGCTATTCTCCAGATGTGGTCTGGTACCAGCAATCTGAGTCTTAACAAGCCCTCAGGGGTCGGGGTGTGTGTCTCATGCTCACTTGAGTTTGAGAACCACCGCTCTGCACAGTTAGCTTCTCCATTCCTTGGACAGGCATCCTCCTGTTCGCCAGACCCTTTTGGAGGCACTGAAGACAAAATAGCAAAACACTGACCCTCCCGAATGGAGCTTACAGTCTGGTGGGACAGACATACGGTTCTCAAATAATTTTAGTAGTATGTGTAGAATTACAAATTGAGATAAGCCCCGTGAAGGAAAGCACGTGTAAGATGGGGGCTGGACAGAGCCTGTGTATGGGGGAACGGTGGGGACTTTACTGCTGCGGTCTGGGTGCAATCCAGGGAGACTTCCTGGAGGAGGTGGCAGGGCTTTGGAGCGCTGAGACTTGCACTCATGCTGCCGCAGATTTCCCCAAGGCAAGGTGGCCTCCCTCCTCTCATCTGAGAGGTACCTAATACCCAGGGGGTTTCTGCAGAGTTCTCATTCTCCAGTTTCAGGAATCCCCTCCCTTGCAGCCGTCTCCCTCTCTGTCTCTTCCTCCCCCACATTCCAGCACTGAAATGTGAGTGATAGTTTTGCCTTCCTTGGTCATTGAAATACGCCAGTATTCGTTGTTGTTCTTTGACTATCGTTTATGACCCAGGAGCTGTACATATTTTCCTTTCTTTCCCTCCCTCCTCCTCCTTTCTAAGCCCGCCCCCTCCCCCCAAGAAGCCACAATAAAAATATGTACATAGGAGACGTGTCCTCCGCTGGCCAGTTGTTTGCTCCCAGTTTCCTCCTCAGCGGGGGTGGAGGGGTGGGGGTGGGGGGTGAGGGGTGGAGGAGGTGCCCTTTGTATCTAATCAGTTTGCAGTAAACTGATGACTGCTGTTTGCTCGGTGTCCGCTAAGCAGTTCCTGAGAGGCTGGGTGAGGAGCCCTGACACCTGACCGCTGACACCGTAGCCCAGGTAACGTAAGCAGATTCTATTCCGCCACTTGCCAGCAGTGAGCCCCCAAGCAAACTCCTCAGTTGTCTGTGCAACAGGGCATTCACTCTCCGCAGCGACTGGCTGTGGAATGGAATGATTCGGTTTGTGTAAAGCATTTAGGGCAGCCCCCATCTCTGTAATTATTCCTTGTATACCATTACATAGTGTCTCTTTAAAAAAACAGACATAAAATCGTACTGTGCACACCAGCTGCAACCCCTCCAGCCTCTTCGTGCCCCTGCAGCGTATGCAGATGGAGAACCTTCTTTCTTCAGTGGGTACATACGGATTTCTACTACGTAACCCACCCACTCCTGCTGGGCATTTAGATGGCTTCCTTTTCTTTTTCTTTTCTTTTTTTTTCTTCTTCAGTTTTTAGAATGTTCCAGGGACTATCTATGGGTGCACCACATTATTTTGAATCCTTACAAAAGCCCCTGCAGAAATCTGAGGTTTGCCCGGGGTCGGGCAGTTGTCCCAGGAGCTGGGACCCCAGTCAGCCCGCGTGTGCTGGATGCTGGAGTTCTCCCTGCTCCTGCCTGTCCGCTTTCTCTTCCATAAAGTGACTGGCCTCCCCGTCGTAACTAATAAGTATTTCATGGAGAGTCGTGTGCAGGCTGTGTCAACACCCCGTTTCTCGTATCTTTTCATTCTGCTTCTAGCATCTGGGCGTGGTCCGTGCCCCAGTCGATTACTTACTAATCTCTTTTCTTCCTTGCTGTTCTGGGGGGAGGGAGGGCTGCCCTCTGCCTGCTCACTTATTCCTTCATTCCTTCATTCGTTCATCTTATCATGAACTTGCATGTTCTTGTCATATATATATATATATACCAATTCTGTCCCATCCCGTGAGTACCGCCATCTTGGGGCCAGCTCCTTCTAGACCCTTCTCTCCCTCCACCAGTGAGAGTGGTGGTGTGTTTATTTATTGCACAACTGTGTTGCCTATACTCAGCCTCCTCCCCTTCCTGGTGGCTCCCGGTCATGTTGGCCACTACCTCACTCGGGCAACTCCTTCTCGGGGTCCCTGACCACACTGGCCATCCCCGCAAAAGGAGTGTGCCCCATGTGTCTTATTCTGTCCTGTGGGTAGTGTCTGGTGGGACGGGGTCTCACCACCGTCCCACACGCACGGATCGCCAGCGCTGCCTAGATAGAATTGCAGGGGCCGGGAAAGACATCTGGAACCCGGGTCGCCCTGAGGCTGGAACTTAAGGGCGCTGTCTCCGCAGTCCAGGGCACGGGGATATGATGATACCCATCTTCCGGAGAAGGCAACCTCAGAGAAGTTGAGGGCCTGGCGGACGGTTGCACAGCCGGCAGCTGGGGGAAGCAGACAAGAGCCCCGATCAGTGAGTCGGCAGCCAGGCCGCACGCCCTCTGCCCAGCTGACTCAGGGTTGTTTCCCCTTAACATTAAAGAGTCCTGGGCGGGCCCGTGGGGTTACCTGCCTCTCTCCTCCCCCACGTCCGCCTTCCTCTGCTCTGAGCATCCCGGGGGGCTCATCGTCCCCACCTGCATGAGCCTCTGCGTCGTCTTGGATTCTCCAGCACTCCTTCTGCCTCGAAGCCCCCTCCCCTCCTTCACAGGCTCTGCTCCCCCACCCCCAGGCTTGGTCCACACCACCTTCCCCTTTGAATCAGCAGTTAGGGACCCTAACCCTAACTGGTGACTCAAGATTCAAGAAGATGGAAAAGGGCGTATGTTAGGAGTCCCTGGCCACTGTCTTCTTGCCACCCTCTTCCCAGCCCAAAAGGCAGTGAACCCTGGTTTCCTTTCCCTTTTCGCTACCCGTAGGCTGACTTAGTACTCTTTGCCCCTTCTCTTGTTAGGGGACCGCCACTTGGGAAACGCCTGGCAGTGTCAGCGTCGCTCCAGGCACGTGTGTGGACGGTCCAGCATCCCAGCCGGGGGGAAGGAGGCCGTGCGCCTGCTTACAAACAGGCTCTGGGTGGAAGTGTTACGTGTAATAGGTCAAACCAGACACCACCGAAATGCCCACCCACCTGCGGTAGTTAGGTGAAGTGTGGCATGTCAGAGCAGTGGCACCAAGAGAGGATGCGTTACGATTTTCCATCCCTGTCGCTCATGGAGCAACACGGGTGTGTCCCGCTGCGGTAACTGTGGGCAGCAGGAGACAGACCCAGAGGACATTTGTATGATTTGCGTTCATTTCTGTGGTGGCCCAAAATAAATCCCCGTGGATAGAAACCCAAATGTGGCTCATCGTCCGAGGGGCCGAGGACAGAGTGTGGGCACGGGGCAGCCTCCTGAGTGCCACAGAGGCGCTCCCCTGCGTCGGCGTTGGGGGGGAATGCGTCACTCGGATGTCCACGCATAAGAGAAGGCATCCAGGTGCGTACTTGATATTTGTGCACACGACTGTATGGGGGTCACACTTTTTTCCGTACAGGTAAATAAAAAGCTTTCAGCAGCTGATTTTACCCGCAGCACAGTGTTTTGGGGACATGGGTTTCTGGTAGTTGGCTGTTGTCGCAGGACTGCCGCGGACGACTTTGAACGGGTACTGCCCTGCAGTTGACGAGTCGGAGGAAGAGGAAAAGGAACTTGCTGGCATGGGGCGGTTTTAGACTCTGAGATGGCCAGCTCGCCTTCCGAAGGCTCTGTCCCCCTTCCCGGCCCCACAGGCGCCACTCGAACCTCCCCCAGGAGACGGGAGGTTGGCGCCCTCAGGCGTGGGTTTGATTCTCTTTTGACATGTCACAGTTACCGCCTCCTTTCTGGGAACTCTTGGTTCATATCTTTTGTCCATTCTGTGGAAAGAGGACCTGGTGGTCTTTTGCTCCTTGGTGGATCAGAGCTGTTGGTTTGTGTGCAGAATTATTCCTTGTCAGCGTTAGGAACCGCAGGCACCTTCCCCAGCCCAGTGTTTGTCCTCGGAAGGCAACCCCATTGTTAGGCTGTGAATTTATCCATTTCTTTTTTTTTTTTTTTTTTGCCTTCGTGGTATCTGCCTTTGTCTTGTGCTCAGAAAGTCCTTTTCATGCTGAGATTAAAACAGAACAAAACAAAACAAAGGAGAAAACAGTCTGTGATTTCTTCTAGTACTTTTATGGTTTCTCTTGTTCCTAATAGTCCTGATTATTTCGGGCAATGACTGTGTCTGCTTTCCCGAGGTACCGGGCCTGGGTTCTTACACACTGTGAGCAGTTGGGGAGAGGATGAGGGGACCAATAAGGGCTCGTCTGAAGAGGGGAGACTCAGCAGAAGACTCAGGCCTCTGCCCTGGCCGCAGGACGGAGCGTGGGCTCACCACCAGCAAGGGGAAACCCGGCGAGTTGGGAGCACCCCATTCTGTAATGTGTGACCGCACCTTCCAGCTGCTGGCCCCTCGCTGTCCACACAGGCTCTTGTCCTTGGCAACCCTCCCTCCCGTCCTGGTCCTGGCAAAGCTCCCAGCACCTGGGGCTACGGAGACCTTCCTGGCAGCTCTCTTGTGCCACTTCTCCCGTCCCCGCCTCCCTCCCACAAACATTTTTGAGCACCTTTTGTTTGCACTGCTGTGCTGGGCACTTGGGTGTACTCTGGATCTGAGCAGCCGCTCCCCCGTGAGGCTGCCCATCTGGTGCTGGAGGTGGACAGGCGGGTCCACAGCGTGCTGGGCACAGGGAGGACAGGCAGCCTGGGAGCTCAGGTGTGGGTTCCCTGTGGGGCCCGTGGTGGCTGGTGCCAGTGGCTTTGGGCTGCTATGACAAATGACCACAAAGAACACAAGTGGCTTAAAATAGCACAAATTCATGATCTCGCAGTCCCGGAGGTCAGAAGTCCGACGGGTCTCACTGGGTTAAAATCAAGGTGTTGGCCAGGCTCTGTTCCTTCTGAGGGGTTCCAGGAGGAGTCTGATTCCTGGCCTTTTCCCAGCTTCTGCAGGTGGCCCACATTCCTTGCCTTGTGGCCCTTCCTCCTCCTTCAGTGCTGGGAATCCTGTCACCCCCAGCCCCGGCTTCTGTCCTCACATCTCTTCTCCACCCCCTGCCTCTGTCTTACAAAGATTCTGTGAGCCCACAGGGCGCACCCGGATCACCCAAGATCACCTCCCCGGCTCAAGATCTCCTTAAGGACACCTGCACAGTCCCCTTTGCCATGCGAGGTCATGTGGTAACAGGTTCAGAGGATTAGATCAGGACGGGGACCTCTGCTGGGGGGCATTGTTCAGGCTCAGCTTCCCCCCTGCCCCCACCAACCTGTGTCCCTCCTCCCCTCGGGGGTTCCAGAAAGTTGAGTTTCTCTACACGCTTTCTCCCTTCTGCCTTCGGCTCAGCACAATTCTTGCCGAGTTGTTTTCTTGTGTTTTGCGGAGCGGGGACACAGAGCTGGCCCAGGAGGCTGCCGGCTCGGCCTTCTCCTCAGCAGAGGGACAGGGATGAAAAGTGCCTCGGCCTCAAAGGGCTGGGGGATGATCTAATGGGATTGGAGATGTCAAATGCTGATGTGAACGTGTTAGCTGTTCTCTGTGCTGCTGGGGCTGTGGTATTCTGTCCTCATTATGACCTGTTAGCTGTTCTCTGTGCTGCAGTAATGCTTTACGTGCTGCTGCTGGGGCTGTGGTATTCTGTCCTCATTATGACCTGTTAGCTGTTCTCTGCTGCAGTAATGCTTTACGTGCTGCTGCTGGGGCTGTGGTATTCTGTCCTCATTATGACCTGTTAGCTGTTCTCTGTGCTGCAGTAATGCTTTACGTGCTGCTGCTGGGGCTGTGGTATTCTGTCCTCATTATGACCTGTTAGCTGTTCTCTCTGCTGCAGTAATGCTTTACGTGCTGCTGCTGGGGCTGTGGTATTCTGTCCTCATTATGACCTGTTAGCTGTTCTCAAGCCGCCTTTGCCTTGGGCAGCTCCTCTTGTCTGCCCAGCTGCTAGAAGGATGTGGGCGCGCCTGCTGCCTCGGGTCTCCTCCTCAGCCCTCCTCTAGGAAGCAGAAGGAGCCCTCTTAGACTGACTGAACAGCTCTTCCAACCCAGCACTCCCAGCCTGGTGCTTGGTCCATTGGCCATGGCCTTCTCTCTCCAAGATGGCGGCCGCTTAAGGCCGGGACCCCGTAGGGTTGCTCTTTGAGCGCATCTCCCAACTAGGCATCCTCAGCTCAGCTCTGGCTGTGTATTAGAATCACCTGGGCCCTTTTAGACTCCTGCTGGCTGAGCCCACTGCTTAGCTGGCCTGGGGATAGGCCCCAGCAATGGATTTTGACAAGATCCTAGTGGTTCTCCAACTTTGGAGTGCATCGCAGTCCCCTGGAGGGCTTGTGGAAGCACAGACGACAGGATCCATGCCCAGAGCTTCTGATCTGTGAGACCCAGGGTAGGGCTGAGAATCTGCCCTTCTAACACGTTCCAGGTGATGCTGGCTGGAGGAGCGCTAGCTGAGAAGCAGCAGGATAAAGTATAGATGGGTAGTTCACAGATACACGCCTCAGGAGAGCCTGTCGGGGAAATCTGGGAGAGAAGGAGGCATTTGCATGGAGTTGGGTCATTTGCCCTCACCTCAGATGTCACCTCCTTAATGACCCTGGCTGCCTGATCATTCTTGGGTTACTGTGACCCTTACGTTGTTTCTGTCCATGTGCCTAGATCCCCATGACTGTACCCGCCCATACTACGAAATTCTCAGAGTCAGGACTGCATGGCTCCCTGGGCCCTTGGCTTCCTCTCTGCCTCCTTTCCTCCCTCTGAAACCCTTCAGAGCCTTGCCCTGGCACTCTTTCAGGGCACTTGGGCTACCCCAAATAGAACATTTGCTCTGCTTGGCACCTTTCCGCCTTTTCTTCCCGAGCCCAGCATATCTGATAAAGCGTGAGTGGGGTTTCCGTGTGTGTCCCGGGCACGGTTTGGCACGCTCCCGTTCTTTCTGTTCACTTAAGCTTCCCCGGGGTGCCAGACACCGTCCTTGGGGCTCCGTGTCTGGTTTTCTATTAGCCCCCGGAACCTTCTGAGTCTCTGCTATTAAAACCCTCCCTTTCCAGAGGGGGAAACGGAGGCATGGGGGAGGTTCTGGTCAAATATCTTAGAGACAAATGTCTCAGCCCTTGAAACAGGGAACCGGTCTCTGGGGTCTAAGTCTGCAAGTGTTTGCGATGAACGGAATCCCCCCCGCCGGGCGGGAAGGCGGAGGAAGCCTGGCTCCTGGCTCAGCGGGAGACTGGCTGGCCTTCAAGGTGCCATGTGAGCACCTGCCAGCTGTGAGCTCCCTGCTCCCTCGGCCAAGTCCACTTTCAGCGACCGGCGTATTTGCCCTTGGTGGCTCCTCTGGAAGCCTCCACTGGGATAAATGTCAGCTCCAAGCCACCTTTGCTTAGTGAAAACACCCTAAGAACACCCTAAGTCCTTAGGTTCCAGACCATTTCCTTAGGGCTTGGGGAGGACCTGGCAGGCCCACGTGGGTCTGTTTGCCATGGGCAAATAACACTTTGGAGATCGCTTGGGGCGGGGGGTGGGCACGGAAGATCGAATTTTGTAATTCTATCTATATGAAATCCTCAGGATGGGTGATCCCTAGAGACAGAGAGCAAATCGGAGGCAACAGTGAGGGGCTGGGGGAGACGGAGGGGTGTGACCAATCATGCCCCCAGCTCTCCTTTTGGGGGAATGAAAATGTCTTGGAACTAGATGGACGTGGTGGCTTCATTACATTGGAAATATGCTAAATGCCACAGAATTGTTCCTTTTTAAGATGGCTCGTTTTTATGTTATGTGAAGTTCATCGTAATTAAAAAAGAGAGAAAAAAGGAGATGGGAGGGGTGCCCCCTCCCCATCAGATTCGACGGGAAGGGACGGGGGCTGCCCCAGAGCGAGCACCCAACCTCGATCAGTATAAGCCACTCCAGCGGCAGCGGGCGTACGCTGCAATCCTCACCGGGCCGACCCTGTGTGAGTGTCCCCGGCAGAGGTCCCTCGCACACAGCTGGGGCTCGGGGGGCTTGTGCTTAGCCCCGGGTCCAAGGGCTCTGCTTTCTGAACCCTGCAGTGAGATGGAGCGAGCTCTGCCTGATGATGTTCCGGTCCACACCACGCTCCAGCAGCCGTGGAACCCAGGAGGGGGCTGACAGAAGTGGGTTGGGAAAGAGATGGGAGGCCAGAAGGTAGGGACTGCGAGTATAGACAACGCCTTCCTAAGCCCCACTGCGGTGAATGCGAGAAGTGAGTGCACATGTCTGGGGTGTGTAGCCCGGAAAGGAGGGGGTCTGGCTCCATCAAGCCCCCCTTGCACCTGTGCTTGCTTGATTCTACAAAAGCATGACAAGGAAGGCATCATCGTCCCCATTTTGCAAATGAAGGAATTGTGACCAGAGAGGTTGTCATTTGCCCAAGGAGACAGGCTGGCACATGAGGCTGGGCTGTGACCTGGGCAAAGCTAGGGTGAGGGTGAACTGAGGCTTGTGGCTGAGGGTGTGCATCCACTCGTACATTCAGGAGCTGGGGGCATGCATCTTTTGACTGGCATCCTCTGCTCTGGCTGAGAAGTGCTCGTGGAGCAGGCCCCGAGTCCCAGGCCCTGGTCCCCACCCTGCAGAGTGGCCGCGGATTGAGGCGTTTCGGTGATAATGTCCTGCTGGCGGTTGCAGGGGCCATCAGGGAGAGGACACAGGACTCCGCCAACAGGCAGCACTGTGTCTCATGGGCCGAAGAATTAGCACTTTACCTGGGGGGGGGGTGGGCATGACATGCGGTCTGCCGCAGCCATCTGGAAAACCACGGGTTTTATCCTGACAGCAGCTAGAATCTATCCAGTGTTTCAAGCGTGGTGTATGTGTGCATGGGGTGGGAGCGGGACGGGGCACAGGATTTACGATTTTCAGGGTCATTCATGCTACATGAAAAATGAATTGGGTGTGGTCCTGGCCAGAAAGAAACCGCAAGATCAGGAGCGGCCAGCCCGGCAGGACTGCGTCCGTGTGTGGTGTGAGCAAGAACGGAGTGTTTGTGCTGGGTTGATGGAACCAGAGCTTGTGAACAGGAAAAAAAAAAAAAAAAAGTTATGTCTCATTTTGTGATGCACGTTTCTCTTAAACGCTGACCTAAGAAGAGCTCGTGAAGATTGGGGGTGCCTATTGAATGTAATCCTGGCCATGCTTCCCGGTCACGGAACAAACGAGCACAATCCCAGGAAGCGGATGTGGCTGGCAGAGCCTTGCGATGCAACGAGGGGTTGGGGAGACCCTGTTGGGAATGGGGGCTGGCAAGAAGGAAAAGGGGGGTTTGCCATCTCCATTCTAGCTGAAGGAAGAGGTTGGCCTTCCTCCTTCCCAATGCCCAACAACCTGCTGGAAAAGGAAAAGATAATTGTCACGTCCTGGGGGATCGGAATACTAGGAATCACTTTGCAAAAATACCTAGCATTTTCCCGATTGAGATCTCCTGGGTTATCACGTCTTCCCATGCCCTTCAGGTGTTTCTTATGGCTGCTTCCCAGGCCTGCCAGATAGACAGAACTCGACTGGGCTCCCTCTTCCCGTGGGTTATTGCAGATGACACACCGAAGGGCTCTGGTATCACCTGTCCTCATCGGGGGGCTTCCTGTACAGTGTAGATCGTACCTGACCGGATCCTATAAGCTCAGGAGTCAGGATTCTAAGCAAGTTCATTATTGCTCTGCTCTGTCAGCTTTGTGTGTTCCTATTCTGTTAGATAAGTTTGCTTCAAAATAGATGCGTCAGTAATAATCAACAACTCTTGATGAGGTCCATCAAGAGAACAGATAGTGATAGACTCAGTCAGTGGAATACTTAACAGCCATGAAAATTAGCAACCGTCCCTGCATGCAAGTCACGCATGAATCTCACTAATAGCGCTGAGTGGAAGGAAGCAAACATGGGAAAGTAGCTATTGAAGGCTACTTTTTATAGGTAAAGTTTGTATAAAATTCAAACCTGGCCAAACCCACCTATGGTGACAGAGAGACCATGACAGCTGTCACCCTGCCTCTTGTGGGAGGGGAACACAGGTTGCTTCTAGGGGCTGGTCATGTCTGTTTCTTGACTTGGAGGCTGGCTGTATGGGTCAGTTTGTGAGAACTTGAGCTGTATGAACTTGAGCTTAAGATAGGGGCGTTTTCTCTGTGTATGTTGATACTTTGAGAACAGCATATCAGTGCAAAATCACAATGCCCTTAACAGCAGTCCTGCTTTCTTCACAGATTGGAGGACAGTGTGAATCGAAAGCCATCGAAAAAGAGAAAACGGTCGTTGCTCTGTCACCCAAGGAAGCAAGCAAATGCCACAAAGAGGATTTGGCCAAAGCGTTTTATGTAAGAATTGAATTTGTCTTTGATGCCAGTGTGGTATTAGCTTCAGAAGAAAGTTTTAGCTTCAGAAGAAAGCAACACAAACAATACATTTTTATCATCACCGCTAGAAAATGCTGCTCATGTTGAACTGTTTTGATGTCCCCCATGGACTGTCCTCATCACTGTTGTCAACGGAACCAGCCCTCATGGGGCCCTTGCCAGAAGACAGGCACCTTCCCGAATCTCTGTATCCTTGTTTCTCTTACTTGGAGGCCCAGAGAACACGGGAATTCACGTGGTTCCCAAGGAGCCAGTGAGACTTGAGTCCAGGTGGTCTGACATGAAAGTTCAAACTTTTTTTTTTTTTTGAGTTTTTAAATTTTATTTTTTTTAAACATATAATATCTTTTTATCCCCAGGGGAAAGTTCAAACTTTTAATCGCCCCTGTTCACACACTTCCTCTTTTATAATGCAGGATTTTGGCAATTACTGAAACCAGATACTTACATGTTTCGCAAGTGAATTTGACTTCCTGGCCAGTGCAAGAAAACACACACACACACCCCTTCTCTCCACGAAGCCCTTCTCTAAGGCTAAGGAATGTTGCTTGCCATCTGTTTTTAATTTACTTAGAAAACTGAGCAAACATGGTGGTGTGTGTGTGTTAATAACCCACCACATTTGGGAAAGCATTTCCCAAGACAGTTGGAAATCAGTGTTTCATGCCAGCCTTTCCCCTTTCTTTCTTTCTTTCTAGAGAGAGAGAGTGTGTGAGTTACGGGGGCACAGAGGGAGAGAGAGTCCCAAACAGGCTCCATGCCTAGCAGAGAGCCCAACGTGGGGCCTGATCCCACGACCCTGAGATCATGACCTGTGCCGAAACCAAGAGTCAGACTCTTAACCGACTGAGCCACCCAGGTGCCCCATCATGCCAGATTTTCTTGAGAATAATTCAAACATCTGTTTATATTCAAGTCCCGCTTGTTAGTATTAAGAGAAGGAAATAGTTTTGCCTCACCTAGATGTCTTCCCTGTCCAGCCAACGAGCTTGGTTTCTTTCCTCTTTTGAAATGAATCTAAAAATCGGTTCAGTTTCTCCTGTTACCTCTTTCACCCGGTTCAGCCTTCTTGTTGCCGACTCTTTTAAAAACAAGGATACCATTGCTGCAACCAGAATAACGAAGTTGCCTTACATAATCATCAACTTAATATTAGTTGGTGTAAAGAGCTTGAAATTGTATCTGGAACAGTGCATGTGCCATATAATCATTTTAGCTAATTTTTTGTTGTTTTCTTTTAAATTTTTAATTGTGGTAAAACACACAACATAGCATTTGCCATCCTAGCCATCGTTGAGCGTACGGTTTGGGAGTATTGAGCCCATGTTGTGCAACCAAACTCCAGAACTCTTTGCATCTTATAAAACTGAGGCTCTGTCCCCATGAAACGTAACTCCCTGCTGCACACCACACAGCCCCTGGCCCCCACCTCCACCTTGTCCCTTCTGGGAATCTTACTGCTCAAACCACCTCCTGTAGGTGGGATCGTACAGTCCGCCTTCTCCTGACTGGCCTACCTAGCCACCTCCACTTGGCTTTTGAGAAAAGCACTGCTAGGGAAGCCTGGGTGGCTCAGTCGGTTAAGCCTCCGACTTGACTCTTGGTTTCAGCTCAGGTCGGGGTCTCAGGGCCATGGGAGGCAGCCCCGCGTGGTCGGGGTTCATGCTCGGCAGGGAATCTGCTTGGGATTCTTCCCCCTCCTCTTCCTTCCTCCTTTGCTCCTCCCCCTTCCCGCTCACACACACACTCTCTCTCTAAAATAAATAAATAGATAAAAATCTTTGGGGGGGGAAAAAGAGAGCGAATAGCGCTGCACACACATCCCTTCGAGACCTACTTCTTTCGGTATCTATTCGCCCAGAAGGGTAATTGCTGCATCATGTGAAGATTCTATTTTTAATATTTTGAGGAATCCCCATCCTGTTGTGCATAGTTGCTGTTCCATTTCAGGTTCCCAAGGCCCATTTTTTTTTTAAAAGAAGAAAATATAAGCGTTTCTACATTTCTGGGATTTCCTGCTACAACCGCACTCGTTGAAATTTAGGCTTGAGGTTGTCTTTTCTGCGGTAATTATAGGGCAAGAAAGAACTGGAATGTGGGTGTTCCTTCTCTCTCTCTCTTGCTATTTGCTCGGGGTCTTTGAACAAGTTCCTTCTCCTTGGTGGACAGCCCAATTTCCTGGTCGATTTTGGAAGTGGCCGGCTTCCGAAGCGGGAGTTCCGTGAGGTGGGCTCCCTGGTCCTTCAGGGCCCACTGGTGAGCCCATGCTTACCCGTGTCCTTCCAGGTGGACTTACAAAACGGGCTGTCCGAGTTCTCGGTGTCACAGCGGAGACAGGTCCATGGCTGGAATGAATTTGTCGCTGATAACACCGAACCCGTGTGGAAGAAATATCTCGATCAGGTAGGTGCCATTCCTTGCATTAACTAGTGCAAGCCAGAGGGGTGGGATAGTCATTCATTCTTTAAATATTGACCGGGGGTGTCCTTGGACCAGTCTTGGGGTGCAGGGGGTACCAAGATAAAGAAGGCTCCCTGCTCATGCAGGCCGGTTTTAGCCAGCAGGATGCATGGCCATGAGTAGATCTCAAATCACCCAGGCAGCCATGACCGTGAATGAGAGCTGTTACATTCACAGAGGGTTTTCACAGGCTGGGCCCCGTGCTGAGCGAGTGAGCATTAACTCCCTTCATCTTCCTCTTCATTTTGAGGCGATGAGGGTGAGCAGAGGAGTTGAAATATTTCCCCCAGGCTGTGTAGGGTTGCTAGGGTTAACAAGTAGAATGCCTTGTTCAACTTGAATTCCAAAGAAATACAGTTTTTTGGTATAAATATGTCCCAAGTGTTGCATGGGACATAATGATCCCCCCCCCCCCCGCCACCAAATGTCCCTTGTTTATCAGGAATTCAAATTTAACTGGCTGTCCTGTAGTCTGCCTGGCAGCTGGAGCCTGGTGCCCACGGCAGTAAGTGGCATGCTGGGGAGTAGAGCCAGGCCGCTAGCTCCAGAGCCCCTATCCTTCTTTGCCTCGGCGCTTGGTGCTGCCACCGTGCCAGGTGGATGGCACAGAACTCAGATGCCTATAGCCACTGGGGGAGGAAAGAAAAATTTGAAATACACATGGCACAAGTTCTGGTCTAGAAGTCAGAACCCCCACCACCTACCCAGTATCCGTTCAGAAACCGCAGTTCACAGGCTGATTACCCCAGATACCGGAGGACATTCAGACTGCCTCGGTTTCCCCCGTGTGGCCCCCTGAAGTCCCTCCCATCCCTGACACCTGCCGCTCCGCTCTGTGCTCCCCGAGCTGCCGCAGCTTCAGCAGCCTCCCTATTGGCTCAGCGTGTAAAGCTTCGTGATTGGTTGGTTGGGGACCAATCACAGCTCTCCTCGCAGCATCCTCGCGCTCTACCCTCCTCGCACCACTCATCAGTCAGGTCTCTGCTCACGAGGGATGTGACTCCTTGTTGCACTTGGCACCAAATTCAGCTTCTGGGTGCGCGGGTGACTCTGGCCAGCCCGAAAGCTTCCCGGAATCCCGGGCTGGAAGGAAGCTGCCGCCCCGGCTCCTGGAAGCTGGAGTTCAAGGAAGCAGGCTGACGCTGGCGGTGGGAATGGACCGTGTCCCTTCTGTCCGCTGGGCCTCGGTCAGTCCTGCTCTGGCTGCCCCTTCCTCCAGGACACTCTCCTGTTTCCACAGCCAACTTTCTTCCTCCTTCCGCCCTGTTAACACTCCCACAGACGCCAGCCAGTGCCTTTCCAGAAGCGGTCCCGGCTTTCCCTTTCTAGAAAATGGTTCTAATATATACCCACCATTCTGAGTTTGGCTCGAGAAGCGGACAGTTTAACGCATGTTAAGGACTGGATAATGGTTGTGCCCCCTGCGATGTCTCCTGGTTGGCCCTGACGGAAGCGTAATGGTTGAGAGCGCAGGTGTTGGATCCAGCTAGCCTACATGAACCCGTGGGCAGTCGAGTTTCTTTGAGAGCCTCGGGTCCCCATTTTTCAAGCAGGGATACTGAACCGTACCTGTGTCAATGGGTTAGGAAGAGCCTAAGAATTGGTACAGCTGTAGCATTGAGCAGGGCACGTGGGACGTGCTCAGGAAAATGTCACTTGGCTTTCTTGTTCCTATTGCAGACCCCTTTCTGCCTGTCTCCCTTGAATGTGTGGGCTCAGAAGGGCCCCGAGCCAGGGAGGATCTGGCCATCCGTGGCCAGAGCTGCCCATGTGGCTTGTGGCAGGGCCTTCCTGTTGGGTCTGGCACCTGTTTGCTGGATTTCATGGTGACTCACTTGTGTTGGATGACACCGACTGGATGGGTGCTTGGGATGGTCTGAAGATGGGGATGGAGGGGGTACTGGTGACGTCAGCATTGAAGAAATGTCCAGGTCCAGCTCAGGAGAGGGCTGAACCTATGGGATTGGAATTGGGGTTCAAGGTGGCTCTTGGTCCAGGCCTGGCCAGAGACCAGCACTGGGTCCCAGCATTCAGAGGGGTCCCAGCCAGGACTGCGCACCCCTGAGCTAGCCTTGAACCCATGGCTGGAGGGGCCTGTTGTCCAGAAATAGACCTGGTGTTCCCAGAGTCCTGGGTGGGTGTAGCCTGAAGGGAGGGGAGGGAAGGGAGCCAGGTGGCACTGTGGAAGTGACCTGGACAGGAGGACTTGCACCTGAGGGAGGACAGACCTAGTGCTGATCTCTGCTCTGTGACCTGAGTAGGAGCTCTCACCCCACCAAGCCTTGAGTTTCCCCACCTAAAACTGGGCACTTGCTGCTTTATTCATTCATTCATTCTAGATAAATGCTTATGTTCCTGGACTTGAGCTGTTCAGAGAGCAGCATCCAGACCAACTTTTTGCTTATGGGAAGACAGACAGATAGCTGCCTATAGAATACATCGTGCAGTCAGTGTGATGGGGAGAGACGAGTCAGGACAGGTGCTAGGAAATGATCACAGGACAGCTATTTTGGACTGTGTGCTCAGGGGAGCCGTTTGGTGCCTAAAGGGCTGATCTTCGAGCAGAGACCTGAAAAAAGTGAAGAAGGGAGCTGTGGGAGGGTCTAGAGGAAGGATGTGCAGAAGCGGGGGGAGTGCAAAGGCCCTGAGGCAGCAGAAGCCGGGGTCACGTGAGGATAACCGAGCTTCAGAAGTTGAACTGGAGAAGTCAGGTGCCTGATGCATGCTGGGGGTTCGGCCTCTGTTTGTGTACCTCTCACCTCACTTCTCTCCAACAGGATGGCAAGTCTGTGGTGGGCTCAGGGCCGAAATGAAATCTTCCTCTTAGCTCTGCTGGACAGAGGTGTTTTTCCTCCTGTGCTAGGTTGAATAGCGCCCCGCTCAAACTCATGTCTACCTGGAACTCTGAATAGTGCCTTATTTGGAAATAAGGTCTTGGGGTGCTTGGGAGGCTCAGTTGGTTAAGTGTCTACCTTCAGCTCTGGTCATGAACCCGGGGTCCTGGGATCGAGCACCACGTTGGGTTCCCTTCTCAGTGGGGAGCCTGCTTCTCCCTCTCCCTTTTCTCGCCACTCCTCCTGCTTTTGCTCTCTCCACTTCTCTGTCAAATAAATGAAATCTTTAAAAAAAGAAAAAGGGAAATAAGGTCTTTGCAGGTGTGACTTAGTTCAGATGAGGTCCTGTTGGATTAGGATGGCCCTAAATCCTGTCCCTGATGTCCTTGATAAGAAGAGGGAGACACATGGAGACACCCACAGGCAGGAAAAGGCCATGTGAGCACAGTGGCAGAGACCGGAGGGGTGTGTCTCCAAGCCAAGAACAGCACAGACGGTGGGCCAGCACCAGAGGCTGGGAGAGGCAGGAAGGGTCTCTCCCAGAACCTCCAGGAAGAGTTTGGCCCTACCAACACCTTTATTTGGAGTTCTGGCCTCTGGAACTGAGAGAATCAGCCTACATTGTTTTAAGCCCCCAGGCTGTGGTCCTTTATCACAGGTGCCCCAGACGGGATGCCCCCTCCGCTGGGCTTTCCTGAGCTCACATGTCCCTCTGCTCTTGGACTTCATCCTCCCTGGACTTCTGAGGAAAGGGTGTGTCCGCCTCCACCCGTGAGTGCTTGTGGCTTTGGCTGTGAGCTCTGCCAGGCAGCGCCAAGTGCAGCCCCTCCCCCTGCAGCTGCCCCAGACCCGCCCACGTCCTGCGCTGTCAGGTGCTGTCAGAACCGAAACTGGGCTCCACTGGCCAAAGCTTTTTAAAAAATCTTAGAATAATATAATGACCCCTACACGCCCATTATCCACCTTCAATAATTACCTGTCCATTTCCCACTTTTCTCCCTCCCCCCCTTTTTTTTTGCAGCATTTTAAAACAAATTCTAGGGGCGCCTGGGTGGCTCAGTGGGTTAAAGCCTCTACCTTCGGCTCAGGTCATGATCCCAGGGTCCTGGGATTGAGACCCACATTGGGCTCCCTGCTTAGGAGGGAGCCTGCGTCCCCACCCCCCCACCTCTCTGCC
Organism: Enhydra lutris kenyoni; assembly: GCF_002288905.1. Lineage (NCBI taxonomy): Eukaryota > Metazoa > Chordata > Mammalia > Carnivora > Mustelidae > Enhydra > Enhydra lutris. The sequence goes on from NW_019154114.1 coordinate 18,561,257, forward strand.
TACTTGTGATCTCTTCTGTCAAATAAATAAATAAAATCTTTAAAAAAATAAAACAAATTCTAGATGCTGAATCCTTTTGTCACCTGTACTTCGCTGTGTATCTCTATCTTTAGAGAACATTTTTTTTTTTTTAAACCGTAACAACAATACTCTTGTCCCGCTAGTACCATTATTCCTTCACTGGCCTGGGCCACTTCAAGTGCTGGGTCCACCGTCCGTTTTCCCCCACGTGCCTCAAAGACTCCTTTTTATAGTTGACTTGTTTGAAGCAGAGTCAGAACAAATCCTGCCCTTTGCTTTTGGGTGATGTGTCCCTGACACCGTTTGAGTCTAAGACCTTTTTTTCATCTGGGACTTCATGCCCATGGAACGCTTTACAGGGTCCACAAAATTATACATGGAGGCCTTCACCCTTAGGGAGAAGCCTGTAGCCAATGGAGTAAGGTCCATCTCTGAAACTTTGATGCATGTTTCAAGTTCTTGATGCAATCAGAAAAACGGTAGCTCAGATGGTGGAATGTCTTCAAGTTGCTCAGTCTTGAGGATTCAGAATAGATGGTGCGGCTAAGTCAGGGCTGCTGGTGAGCTGCCCGCAAAATGTCCTGTCCCTCGTTCAGAGGAGATAAAGCACAGCAAGCTTGGGGTGGGGAGTAGGGGGCATTCAGTCCCTCCTTGCTCCACACTGACATGACCAGTGTCATGTCATGCTTTTTCTCGTGAGCAGCATGAATCACACATCTGATCACATTCCTCTTTTTGCCTTGGCTGCTGGGAAGCTCAAGGCCAAATGCACAGCCCATTTGAAACCATGAAAACAGGACTTGCACACTGATATTTTAACTTTTACTTTGATCCTGATCTTTGGTCCACTCTCTGTCTTCCTCTTTTTGTGTGTTTGTTGTTATGTTTCCTTTCAGTTGTCTGTAGCATGAGCTACTGTGTAATAGATCTGTGACCTGAGGGAGTAGATACATAAAGCAATAAAGTAAAAATCCTTTCGGGAAGTTTCTGTGATACTGGTTCTCAGGAGGGACGGACCTCACTAGAGCCCCCAGGGGCACGTAGGTGTGATTGGGACACATGGCATTGGGAAGCTGACGTAGCAAAGGGGACCCCTTGGCCGTGCTGGACCAGAGCTGGCAGGCCACCAGAGGGGCTGTGTCCTGACCTGGTGTGTCGCGAAGACCTGGTAGGATGAGACCAAGAACTCCAAGGCAGGGCCAGGGCTGCTCTCCAGACAGGCACAGTGTAGGATGTCCCCCAGGAAGCCAGTGTCCGTGAAACTGCACGGGTGGGATTTCGGGTGGAGGAGAACCTCACTGTCATGCTGGCTTGGAAACCCAGCCCTGGGCCGAAAGCAGAGAACACCTCCCCCCACCACTGCCACCCCCGCCGCCCTGTGTTCTCTCTGCAGTTTAAGAACCCCTTGATCCTGCTGCTCCTAGCCTCCGCCCTGGTGAGCGTCCTCACGAAGGAGTACGAGGACGCCGTCAGTATCGCCATGGTGAGTGAGGGGTGGGTGGGGGCAGCACCGGCTCCCAGACCCCACTGCCCAGGGGCTTACAGAGTCTTTGCCCATTTTATTAGGCAAGAAAAAAAGAGTGTGGCTGTAGAGAAAAAAAACAGGAAATACAGCAGAAAGAAAGGAAAGGAAATCCTCGTGCTTCTCTATCCCGCCTGTGGAGATGTCCTGGGTCATTTTGCCATCGATCGCTGTGTCGGTGGATACACGGGGGCTCCTAGTTCCTTGCTGTTGGGAACAGTGTTGCAGTGAACCCCTCTTCCGTGCCCTGCTCTGCGTGCACTACCCAGAGGCGTCCTTTGTAAGCTGTTCTCCAGACACAACGGCTGAGCACCTTTTTAAAAAGAAGGTTTTCTTCATTAAAACCTTAGTCACATGATTAAAAAAATAACCATTTTGAAGTATACAATCCAGTGGCGTTTAGCACATTCCCTTCTAGCTAGAGCTGAAATGCTCCATGGTTGGCAAAGGCAGCTGCCCCCCATCACCAGGCTGTCCCCCCACATCCCTCCCCAGCCCTCCCTGTCCCCGGCATCCCTGGGTCCACTCTCTGTCTCTCTGTCCTCTGCGGCTATTTTATGTAATGGAATCTTACATTATATGACCTTTTCTCTCTGGCTCTTCCTGAATACATTTTGATGACTGTCATTCTTGCTTCCCTCTGTCTGTCATGGGCTCTTCTAAAATACACAATCAGGCTCCTTCCAAGCAATGGTGTTTGCTCCTCTGTTTAGAAGGCTGCAGCTATTGGGACGCCTGGGTGGCTCAGTTGGTTAAGCAGCTGCCTTCGGCTCAGGTCATGATCCCAGCGTCCTGGGATCGAGTCCCACATCGGGCTCCTTGCTCATCAGGGAGCCTGCTTCTCCCTCTGCCTCTGCCTGCCATTCTGTCTGCCTGTGCTCGCTCTCTCTCCCTCTCTCTCTCTCTGACAAATAAATAAATCTTAAAAAAAAAAAAAAAAGAAGAAGGCTGCAGCTACGTCCGTACCTTCCGAGGTGGAATCATGTTTACCATACAGCGTGTGAAAAGGCAGTTTGTAAAAGAATACGTCTATACCATAGGATCCTGCGTTGTATGTCTATGCGGAAAAATCTAGAATTACCCTAAAATGTGAACCTTTGAATGCCAGAATTTGGGATGATTTTTCTGGTTTTTTGTTTTTTGTTTTTTGTTTTGGTGGGGGGCTCATCTGTTTTGTAGGTTTCCGTGGGCTTGGTTTGCAAGAAGAGAGGAAATTTATTTGGAAGGGTGGGGTGCTGCGCCCTACTGTCCGTGGGCTCACTCACTCACCCAACAGCTAGGGGCTGACGCCGCCCTCCCTGTTTACTCCCTAGGCCGTGCTGATCGTGGTCACCGTCGCCTTCATCCAGGTGTGTAATTAGTTCCCGAGGTCTGGGTCAGGGTAGCCCGGGTGTGACGGTGCGGACTTCCCACCCCTGATTATGGTGTTCGCTGTGCTGCCGCCAGGAGTACAGGTCGGAGAAGTCCCTGGAGGAGCTGACCAAGCTTGTCCCTCCCGAGTGTAACTGGTAAGTCAGAGATTCCCTGGAACTTTCTGGTTCATCGGAGCCGGTGCACTGGTGAATTTGGCAAAAGTTTGGCCAAGTTTGTGTCCCTGGTAGCATGATGGAGGAGGACCATGTCTTTCCAGGGGTTTCCAGGGGTTGTTGTCTGCCCTGCCAGGAGATTCCTGTGTGTCCTTGGGCCTGTCGTTCTACCTCTCTGGGCCTCAAGTCTCTCAGGGTCTAATCAGGGTGCCTGGGCCGGGGCCACAGATGGTGGGAATGGCTTTGGGAAGAGGGCGGCCCACGAAACCCATGGTATGGTGTGCAAAGCCGTGCCCAGTTTTCCTGCATTCAGAAGTTGCATAAGATTCTCTGGGAGGGGATGGGGGGTGGCTGGGATGCAGGGCCGCTGGGCTGCTGGGCGAGGTGGTGCAAGGGTGACCTCCGGGCATGTGCCCCGCAGTCCCGCCGGCCTCTTTCCTGCCTGGACGTTTCCACGGCACCTCCTGTTACCCCACAGCCCTTACCACAGCTGTTTAAAAAGGAGAAAGGAGGGACACTTGGGTGGCTCAGTCGGTTAAGCCGCTGCCTTCAGCTCAGGTCATGATCCCGGGGTCCTGGGATCGAGTCCCGCATCGGGCTCCTTGCTCAGGGGGGAGCCTGCTTCTCTCTCTGCTTCTGCCTGCCACTTTGCCTGCTTGTCCTCTCTCTCTCTGACAAATAAATAAAATCTTTAAAAATAATAATAAAAAATAAATAAAATAAAATAAAAAAATAAAAAGGAGAAAGGAAGGACCAAACCACAGTGCTGTGCACTCGAACTTTCTGGGATGTTCTGTAATCCCCACTGTCCAGTATGGCACCAGTACTCACACAGGACCCTGAGGACTTGGGTGTGGCTGGGGCGAGGGGGGAAGTGAGTTCTTCTCACTCAGCGTCAGTAGCCCACGGGGAGCTGGTGGCTGCCCTCGTGCACAGCCAGGGCGGAAGGGAAGCCGCCCACATCGAGGGGCCCGACTTCTCCTCCATGTAATTCCCAGTGTACTTCCTAGGTCATCCACATGTGGCTCTCCTTAGAGGAATGGACGGATTTCAGAAAAGGTCCACGTCTGCCTCCCCTCCCCTGCCCAGCTCTCCTGAGGTCGGGGGCCACGGGTCTTTCCCACTTAGCCACATGTTGCTCCAAAGGCAGTAACTGAACGTATCTCATGACCCCAGGGGCTTCGGAAGGGTTTAAGCCGATGGTAGGCGATGTTCAGGGAAGAACCTATATTTGGATGTAAATGGTACAGCTGTGCCCCACGGCGGGGGATAGAAAGATCTAATGGGATGAGCCCCACCTCTTAAGGAGCCCGCAAGCAAGGGGCACGTGTGTGTGTGTGTGTGTGTGTGTGTGTGTAATACAAGGCAGAGAATAATGACTAACAGAGACAAAAAGAGGACGATGTGGAACCATGAGACAAGCTGAGTCAATTCTGGAAGGTTCGGCGGAGACGCTAAACATGTCTGGGCTCAGCAAGTAGATGAGCGAAGCTGCCAGAAATCCAGACATGGGATGTGTGATGTCAGCGTGTGGACAAACGGAAACGTAAATGATTTATGTGATTTGATGATCCAATCTTAAGTCTAGATATCAAGTCTTGGCCTTTCAAGTGAGTGGTATGCATTATTGATGGCCCCGGGAGTCACTTCTCAAAGATGACTTCAGGGTTAAGGACAGTGGCGGCCGGCAGGCGGCGAGGACACTGAAGTGAGCCGCGGCCGCCTCAGTGTCTGAGGCCTCTCGGGCGAGCCAGAAGGAATGCCTGCCGCGCGGGCCCCTCCTGGGTGCCCCCCATTGTCCGTGATCTCAGTGCATCTTAGTGAGCACCTACTGTGTGCCAGAAGAAACAGTGTTGGGGTTACGCGGCCGAACAAGAAGGCGAGGGCTTGGCCTTTGGGGCGCTCACGCTCCTCCTAGGGAGGCCAAAGATGAAGTGAAAGGAGGATGACCTTGGACTGCGGCAGGGGCACTAAAGGCAAAATGGCCCCCCCGACCCAAGGAAAACCTCCCAGAGAGGAAGCAGCACGTGGTGGAAGAGTGGGAGCGGCCCCCGAGAGCAGCTGGTCGCGCTGCGCTGATCGGAGATGTGGGAAGGAGCTGACATTTCGATCGAGACCTGAGGAAGAGGAGGGACCAGCAGGTGAATCTCTGGTGGATGCTCCAGCCACGGGGACAGCTCAGCCGCTCAGGCCGGAGAAACTGAGTCGTCTCCCAGCAAGGGATCTCAGGTCAGGGGGCCACGTGTCTGGTTAGTTTGTGAAGGCACCGAGGACGGGGTCCTTTGATTTTGTCACTCTGCCACCTGTGGCTTGTTGGCTCTGGACTCTGGCTGCCTCCCTCCGTGCTCCCTGGACCCAGGCCACAGCTCCGGGCATCAGAGGCGGATGTGAAAACATCCAACAGAAGAAGAGGTCGTGTGTGTGTGTGTGTGTGTGTTCGTGCTCGAGCCCCCAAGAAATGTCCACTCATGTCCCAAAAACCAGTGCTATGGAACGTGTCTGGGCCCACACCAGTCATTGGAGGGGATGGGATCTCCCCAATGGTCTCAGTCACTCAGGACCCCCTGCCTAGGACAGACGGCTCTGGGGAAAAGGTGGCTGTCTGCACGAGTGAATTGTTAACAAAGGAGAGGGGAATGTCCTCTTCACTGTCCAAGGTTGGCAGAGACCTTGAGACTAGAAAGCTGATTGTGTTTGAAGGCAGGTGACCTGAGACGGGGAGCAGCAGGAACGGGGTGGGGAGGTCCCGGTCAAAGCGGTCTTAGCAGGGCTTTCGAGTTTGAGTCCAAGGTCATGGAAAGCAGGAGCAGGAGGGAGTTGTGACCTGATTTTTTGCATTTTAAGAGCTCTCTGGCCACTGGGTAGGGGACGAATCGAAGAGGAGAGCCAGGGGTGGGCAGGAGTCCAGCTGGGGCAGCAGTGTCCCAGGAGGGGGGACTGCCATTGGAACCTGTGCACAGAAGCACATGCCAGGAGTAGGGGTCATAGCCTGGTGGGAAAGGAGGTCCCAGGCCTCTCGGGTACTTGGTGCTCCTCCCCACTCCAACCCTGGCTCTGCACAGAAGATGGCTCTCTGTGGCCAGAGTGCTGTCTTCTCCAAGGACAGGGGCACTGCTGGCTACCGGCTCCATTAAGGAAGCTTTAGAGCTGCTGACCTACACCTCCAGAAGCTTCTAGAGTCCATGTGGTTCTGCCTTGTTTCCAGGCAGAGTAAACAGGAATAGGACCCCCACTTTTCAGACGAGGCCCAGGGTCTCCCAGAAACAACACGCTTTTCCAAAGGTCTTTTAGGGTATGTGAATTAAAAATATGATAAAGGCACAAGGGTTTGTCCATCACTGAAAGAGAAAGTGTGATTCTCTATTCTTTGCTCAAGTTTCTTAAAAGTGTGCACAAACAGGATGTCATCAGCGTGCTTTTTTGCTTCTTCCCATTTCAAATACAGCATAAGAGAAGGAAAGCTCCAGCATCTGCTTGCACGAGACCTGGTTCCCGGAGACATTGTGTCTCTCTCGATTGGAGACCGGATCCCTGCAGACATCCGTCTCACTGAGGTGAGGGGTCCCGAGTCCTGGTCTGTGCTCACACACACACACACACACACGTGTGCTCACACACATGCATGCACATATGACGGCATGAAGTGGGCAGCCGGCTCATTGCAAACACAAAGCCCCTCAAATTGCATCCATAAATTATTTATTCCATTTCCAGTAAAAACCTAAGAGAGTTTGGTGACGTGAGTCTGCGGCTTACGGCAGGCTGCCGTAGCAAATTAAACCAGGCTGGGGCTGAGGAATGGGGCAAGAGTTGTTTCTAGAAACAGCTACTCTGATGTCAGATTGCTGAATGACGAGCAGGGAAGCCTATCGGCGAAGATATAACTCGCAGCCCAAGCTTTTACAGTTGTGCGGTTTGGGGACCTCGGGCGGGGGGTGGCAAGCTGTTTCCCTGACCTTTGTGGGTGTCCTGGTGTCGCCAGCTCACAGTCCCGGAGATAATCCTGGATTCTTGAGGAAAGGTTAAGTCCAGGTCAGAGGGATCTGTGGATGGGGTCATCTATTTTAGGAATCCTTCCAAGAATACTGAAGAGTTGCTTAAAGCTCTCAGTGATAAAGGATTAGGCACAGGCTATCTCCCCGATGTCGTTCTTTCCGGAGGATGTGTTTTCAGGAACTGTAGGATCACTGGCAAGCTAAGAAAATGGCGTGGAGGGGCGGGTGGGGAAGAGCAAAGAGAGACTCCCTTTGAAAGCCCTCTGCCCGACTCTCAGATTCCCCCAGCAGGCTAGGCTGCTCGCTCTTAGGCTCGTGCCGCTACCCTTGCCGCAGCAGAACGGATTCCTCACCGTCTGCTACCCACCCCCCACACCCCTGCACGAGCATCTGACTCCAAGTCCAGGGCATGGGGGTCCCCTTAGAGGAGCCAGGCCCCGCCCATGAGGAAGTCTGACATCATCTGTTCACAGAGCAGTGGGCTCTGCCTCCCGATGCAAGGATTCCCCAGCTTCGGGGTGCGTTCCGGGGGTTGGGTAGCTGGTCTGGAGGACATGTGCCTGACACAGGTGCTACCCAGAGTCCATGCCTCAAGGTCGTTGGTGCCCTGGGGCAGGGCATCGGCCCGAGTTTGAACCAAGGGCCCGCCCTTCACAAGCTGGGTGACCTGGAGCACGTTACTTAAGCTCTCTGTGCCCCTGTGTCCCTGCCTGTAAGATGGGGGGTGATGAGGCCTGTAGGATGACTGTTACAGGACGTCATAGATGGAGATGGCCCGGAGCAGTGCCTGACGCAGGGGAGTGACAGGCGCGTGCTAGAGATCAGGGCGCCCTGGGTTTCACATCCCTGTGCTGCACCGTCCAGCATATGACTTTGGGGAAGCATTGGGCGCTCTGGCCTTAGTTTGCTTATCTGTGAAAGGGGCTAGTGTTCGTTCCACCTTGAGTAGGTAAGAACCCATAACACACTCGGCCCCATGCCCGGTGTGACGTAAGCAGTCACTGCGTCTCAGCGGTGGCTCCCCTGTACTCCTTCCCCGGCTCTCCAACAGTCCCCGAAACAGCTTTAACCCCCAAGCAACTTTCTCTTTCAATGAGTTTTCTTCCTGTCCTGCTTATGTTAAATTCTTTTGTGCGCGCTGTCCACAGCACGGAGTGCTTTCCGTCCTCACTGCCAGGCACAAACACTAGAGTTCCCTTTTGGTATTTTGCAACTGCCCCGAACAATCAATAGCTTTGTTTATTCACAGTGGGATATTTGTGTCAGCTGTTTCACTCTGAGACCTAGGAAAGCTTTTTTAAGTCCAGGAAACAGCAGGTTCTGGAACATTCGTAAAATAAGTCACCCAAATACTAGCACTTTTTGCATTGTGTGTGGGGGTCAGCAAACATTTTCTCTCCCCATAGTTAACAAAGGTCAAGACCTAGGGGGTAGGCTGACCTGGTCTAGCCAGTAGAGCAGGGACACTGCTCCTCCTCCTTCCTCTCCCACTTCTGGCATGAAAAGGGTAATGAATGGTATCTGTCAGGGCTCCAAGTAATGCTTTGTCTCCAAGGTAGGAGGCTGGCTGGGTGTGGGGGGATGGGAGGCGTCTTGCCTGTGTATGAGCAGGAAGTGATCAGAGCCCTCAATTGGGTTCAGGCCCAGCCTCCTCTGGGTGCCCACTGGTATCGTGTGGGTTCTGTGCTTTGACTGGTTGCCCCCTCAGCTGACCTGGTGCCTGGGAGGTCACCAGAAGTTATATATATATATACATACACACACACACACCCAGCTTTGTTCCTTCTTGGTCCAGACACTCCCCCTTACTCCCTGCCTCTCTCTTTCTCTCTTCTGGAGAGAACTAATGTGTATATAGAAATATATAGTCAGGTCTGTGCTCACCACTGGGTAGAAACTGCCTCCTTCCATCCCCCACCACCTTAAGGGAACAGCACTCATTTTTCTGACTTGAGCACAAGAACACAGAACCCTGGAGAGACTGAGCAGCCCACCTGAGCTCATGCGGCCGTGAGTGGGAGAGGAGGATTTGAACTCAGCTCCTTGGGCTGCAGAGCCCACATCCGTCACCGCCCGCAGTGGGCGCTCTCTTGCTGTGATCAGCTGTTCTGACTTCCTTTAGCTCTCTGGCTCTCCCTCTGGGTTTCCTCCCTGTATCCGTTCCCTAATGCAACTGGAACAAGTGACCACATACAGAGTGGCGTAAGACAACGCCGATGGATCCTCTTACAGTTCTGGGGGTCAGAATAAAGATCAGTGTCACTGGGTGGGAAAACAAAATCAAGGTGTTGGAATTTAAAAACAGAACAAATGAACCCGAGGAAGAGTCAAAGCTCATGTCTTGGTTCGGAAGGTCAGGGTGTCGACTAAGCCTTGCGCTATAAGATTCCCGCCAATCCCAAATTGACTTTAATGAAATATATTCAGGATTAAATATGCTTAGTTGACAGATGTTCTCTAGACCAGAATAGGCTCCGAGTCTTCGTGACCTCTGCCTGCTTCCACGCGCCAACTTAGTTCCGCTTACTGCCATTCTCCTGTCCCTCCCGGATGGCTCTTCCGCCCACGCCCACCGCCAGCCCTCATCCAGAGCCTTCCTGTCTCACTTGGGCTGTGTTTCTTGGACTGTAGGCTTCCCATCCCAGTGCAGCTGGCTACCTCTTCCAACATCTGACTTGATTTTATGATCTCCCCCACTTCTCTTCTCTGATCAAGACTTTTTCTGGATCCTCATTACGTATAAGGTACTATCCAAACTTCATAACCAATCTCCGATGTAGCTGAGTTCAACCACACCTTCCACAGTTGTTCTGCTCCACGTGGACCAAACCTCCTGTCTTCTTGCCTTTCACCCCTCCATTCAGTGCTGCTCAGGGGCAGGAACAGCTCTCCAGCCCCGCCATGGCTTCAGCACCGGGGACAGCACCCACCACATGCCCCCTCCCCACCCTAAGAATCCGTACCCCAAAGAGGGTGCCTTGGTGCCTGTGCTCACCACTCTGGGCTGCTGTCCCATTAATGCTGGAGGGGTACTGGGAGGAGAGAGGACTTTTCTTTACCTCCCCCTCCTCTTAGTTGCTTTGACCGAGCGGGTTATTACCAAGTTCAGGCATCACCAGTCCCCCTCCCTGCCTTCTTTTCCTTCCCTGCCTGATTCACTCAGCAAATGTCTGCTCATCCTTCAAGACCCGTTTCAAGTCCCCGATTCCCCAGGAACTCTCCTCCTCCAGTTCATCTCCCCAGCCCAAGTGCTCCACCTTCCCATTCCCCACTCCTCAGTCTTCTGCAGCAGACCAGGTCTGGCGGGAACATCAGACTGGAATAATTACAGCTCCAGGACTTGGTCAGTGAAGGGCTTCCCTTCCCAGTGTTTTCATTATTACCATTTTGACTACAGGATTACTTCAAGGTGAACAAACGAAGTTAGGTACAAATTCGATGTGCTTCAAACTTGATGTAACTGTAAACCTAAGCCAGATTTTCCAAGTACATGCAATTTATTCAAATTATCCTCATGTCCCATTAGACAGTGTTTTCTGGAAACTCAGTCCCTGCTCGCCAGGGTTGTGGTGCCGATTTCTGCCGCCTGCTCTGCTCTCTGTGGCATCGGCAGGCGGTGGTGCTGGGTGACTGCGTCTTCCCATTTCTTCCTTCATTGTGTCCTCTGCCTTGCCCTTGATGTCCTGGAGATAAAAAACCACAAACTCCAGATCAGTTGGTAGTTGTGTTTGCGGCGAACAGAGTAAGAGAGATAGATGGTTTCAGTGGGCCAGGGATTTACGCCTCTCTCGTAATGAGAGACCGGAAGTGGAGTGTCCAAAGCCGATACGGCGGCTCTGCCGTGGCACAAAGGGCGGGGCTTCTCCCAGCCCCCTCACTCTGCCCCCCCATACCTGTAACACGGCTTCTAGAGCCACTATAATGAAAGCCCAGAGAGGGAGGAGGAGGAAGCTAGAAGGGGAAGAGGGCCTGTCAGCTCAGCCACCGTCACAGATCCTACCCAGGACTGTCGGTGACTTCTCCTTATGTCCTGTTGTCCCGAAGGCAGGGACACTGAGTTGCAAGGAAGACTGGGAAGTGACATTGGTGGGGGGGTGCATGTAGCCATCCCCAACCCCAATACCATTCCCACTGGGGGTTCTGTTAGGAGAGGGGCAGGTGCATCACACAGGTAATGGGTAGCCCTTGTCATCCTTGGGGCTGGGATCCCATGGCGGTGTGCGTTTTTGTAAAAGGTGGTCATGAAATTTTTAAATTTGCAAGCGTAGAGAACTCAGCAGCCCCTGTTTGAATAGTGCCAATCTCACTGCTGTCTTGTGAGTTTGTAGGAAGACAGCTTCTCTGAGTTGGTCTTCTATGCCGAAATAACAAGGTCCTTAGGGGAAGAGCTTACCCTGGACCCCTTATATGTCCTCCTTCGTACCTGGCACAAGTTGGCTACAGGAGACTCACCTCTTGAGTGATACCTACTGGGTCTGTGTCGGTTCTGCCAAGTGGTTAAGAGCGAAGTTTCTGGGACCAGAGCCTTGGTTCATGCTTCTGCTCTGAGGTAGCTGTAGAACCTCAAACAAGGTACTCGAACAAGTTACTTAATTACTCCATGCCTCAGTTTCCCCACATGTAGAATGGAGAAACCAACAGCATCTTTCGTGGAGGGTGTGGAGACTAAGAGATAGGCCTTGTGAAGTGCTTGGCACAGGGCCTAGCACATCAGAGGAGTTGTGGAATTGTTGGTACCTCCCTCCTCCTCTGCTGGTGTGTGTGTGTGTGTGTGTGTGTGCACACACATGCGCTGTGCCCATGTGTGGTGTCTGGTGTTAACGTAACCTTAGGCTGTCATCGAATAACCTGGCTCAAAGCACATGGCTTATGTGGGGGTGTCCGGGGAGGGCAGGATGTGGAGTGTCCAGAGAAAGGCACAGGTGCTTTGAAAAGTATATTCCAAGTTAACTGTTGCCTAAGATTTTTTCTAACGTTGCACATTACATGAAAACCTTAACTAATGTTACAGAAGGTATGAGACATGTGTTTCAAGAGGGGCTACACAATTCAAAGCTTGTTCAGTTCCTTGAGGCCTCTGAGGCCATGTTCTGGTCCTGGTTCCCTGATTTCGACGTGTGCTTTGCTTGCTGTCTGTTGCGTAAGGGCATGACGGGGCCAGGTGCCGTCCTGTGCTTTTCCGGTCAAGGTTTTGTTTCTGGTTTTTTGGTCTTCTTTTTTAGTTGTGGCAACATTTAAAAAACAAAACAAAACAAAACTTCATTACATTCCAAAATGAGATTTGTATTTCTTAGTGGCAGAAAATCCTCACGACTTCATGGGCCGTGACTTCATGGCCAAGGCGGACGAGGGCAGTCTGGATTACTTTCCAAACCAGACGTCAGAGCCAGCGTCTCTGGAAGACCCTGGTTCGGGAAAGGCAAGAGCATCTGTGCCTGAGTAGCCGGGGACCAGCAGCTCCAGCCGTCTCCAGAGGCATCTCCAGGGCCACCCGTTAGACGCGGTCAATGCCCGATCAGTCATCTGATCCATGGGCAAGATGACAGTGATTTCTCGGAACCTGAAGATCATGTTCAAATTTAAACATAGACACAAGCTTTCTTCAATGCACCCAAGACAGATGCCTGAAGTTCCTGAATTCTGTATCAGACTCAGGTGCCCCTCATCCGAGGTTTTAGAAACGACCCTCAGTATCAGGGATGGTCCCCGGGAATCTACTTCGTCCAGGAAAGACTTCATTTGAATGTCCTGCCAGGTCAGTGCAGGTAACCCAGGTAAAAAGTCCTTTACCGCCCAACTCCAGGTCCTGGCGGAGGGACGTTTTCTGCCTAGAGATGCCTGCCTGCTATGTAGGGACCAGTGGTCGGACCTCATTCCGGGCAGTCAGGGGCACTATCTTTTACACACAGGAAATTTTTCCCAATTGAGAAGTTTTACAAAGTAAGGGTGGTCCATTCTGTGCTTTTAAAACCCGTTCTTGGGGTGAAGGGACAGAATCCTTCATCTTTTCCCCTTCTAGGTCACAGATCTCCTGGTAGACGAGTCCAGCTTCACGGGAGAAGCCGAGCCGTGCAGTAAGACGGACAGCCCGCTGGCCGGCGGGGGGGACCTCACCACTCTGAGCAACATCGTCTTCATGGGGACCCTGGTGCAGTACGGGAAGGGGCAGGTAAGCCCCAGGGACCTTGGCCGCCCTCACCAGTGGGCTTCCGGCTTCAGACCTCACGCACCTCTCTCCTGAATCAGGGAGTCGTGATTGGAACAGGGGAAAGGTCCCAGTTCGGAGAAGTGTTCAAGATGATGCAGGCTGAAGAGGTAAGGGCCAGTGGGGGCTTTGGTTTTCTGGTAGGCTGGGGTTTGCGATTCCTCTCGGCTACTGACACCGGCCCTGCCCCCTCCTTAGCAATGAGAATGATGTGGTTAATGTGAGTTCACACTCTTCATGCCTTTAAAAATTTATTTTTATTGCACAACATTTATTAGGATTTTGCTGTCAAGATTAAACTTATAGACAGGAACATGCACAGTCCTCAAGTGTAGAGATCAGCGAGTTTTTAATATGCGTGCTCCCTGGGGACTCGTCACTCCACTCGAGATATAAGAACACCAGGCAGAAGCCGAGGGGCGCTCCTGGGATTTCGTCTCACAAACCCATGGTTCTCATCCTTTCAGACGCCTAAAACCCCACTACAGAAAAGCATGGACAAGCTGGGGAAGCAGCTGACACTTTTCTCATTTGCCATCATTGGTGAGTGCGGCATCTGCACTGGGTCCAGGGGACGGAGGGGAGCTGTCCTGAGTGGGCATGGCCGTTTCTCAGACACCTGCTGCTGACGTGGGTGAGGACCGAGGGATGGGACCAGAGACTCTGATAGTGCCAAGAGGTTTCTATCTCAGCCCCGGTTAACCGTGCCGCACAGCCCGACACTGTAATGGCTTCCCTGGTCAAGGTGTATTTCTTGCTCACACCACAGTCCGCGGGCACGTTCCTGATGGAGTGGCTTTCTGGGTAGGTCCCCTCCAATCACCAACTGGGGGTCCCAGGCCCCGCCCATAGGATGGCTCATCCCTCCCTCCTGGTCCTCAGAGGCTGGCTGCTCTCCTTACTTGTTTGTCCAGCAGGTGGACAAAGCCCGAGCAGAGGCTGGTGTGGGAAACGTTTAAGGCATGAGGTCATCACCTTGGCCTGTTGCCCATTCTTGATTGGCCAGAATGGAGTCACGTGGCCTATGTAACCGCAGAGGAGGCTGGGAGGTGTGGCTTAGCAGTGCACCAGCCATATTCCTAGGCTACTGAGCAGTCTGTGCCTGGGCTTGTGCTCCTTGGACTTTGGCAGCACAGCAGGCAGCACCAACATGATGCTGCTGACCTAACTGTGGGTCTCAAGCCTGAATATCCCCATAGGGCCGCCCCGGCCCCTTCACCGGCTGCTTCCTCCTATCTCCTGCTCTGGCTTTGATTCTGTGGTCTTCATTCCCAGCTTTAAGAATCCACCGGGTCCTGGCCCAGGGCTCATTCTCAGTCAACACTTGTTGAGTGGATGGGTTCATAAAGGAACCCACAAACCATGGCCCGTGGCACAGGCAGTGATGAGAGGCGGGACCAGTGAGTCTCCCTAAAACTGTGGAGCCAGAGAAAGCTCGTGGGAGAAACAGCCGTCCCTCCAAGAAGCACTTCTGCTTTGCCTCGGGCCACCCAGATGCATGAACTCGTTGACTGAGTGTCATGTGACCTGCTGGTCGCTGGGATACAGTCGGGGGCTACAAAGTTGGATCAGACACAGCTTCTGCCCTCTGAAGTACCCCAGGCCAGTAAGACAGAGACATGTGAACAAACGTGACACTCAGGTCAGTCTTGAGTAGGGGAGTTGGAAGGTTCTGAGGGGAATGTGACATTAAACGGGGTCTTGCAGGCTATGTAGGAGTTTGCCAAGTGAAAAAAGAGGGAACCAAGCATTCCAGGCAGAGCACAGGGTATGATCAAAGGCATGGAGGGGAATTGCACTTCTCTGCAACTTCTCGAGGTAGGAAATGTAGCAGAGAGGCTGAGAAGAGGTGGTGTGGGGTGAGAGCTTTCAACCCTGTCGTGCTGGGGACAGACCTGCTCGCCCTTTCTTCCTCGGGCACCCCTTCACAAAATCCCAGCATCTTGTCGCCTCTCCAGATTTCAGATTTGGATTTAAGTGCTCCGAATTGGCTAAATCACTAGCTTCACTGTTTTGAGGTAGCTCTCTGCCTTCTTCCCTCATTCCCACCCTGTTTTGTCCTGGAGCCGTAATGAAAGACGGGTTTTATCTTCACCTGCCAAGTCCGATCTCTACTAGTGGGGGTCTGAGCTGTGACTGCCTTTTGAGGCCATGCTTCTCCTTGGTTGCAAGGAGGACTGACAGATTCGTGATGGCTGTCATGGACACAAGTGGGGAAAGAGACCTGTGCATTGCCTTTCACTGGCCATCCTTGGGGCTGCATATCGGCCAGGCGTCTTTGGGAGAGTAGAAGGTCCACGCGGTCCTGGCTGCCTGGAGGACCACCTCCCGGAGGCCTCTTTTACTCTCTAGTATGAGGACTGGAAACCATGACTCCTGGACCAAATTGAGTTTGCCACCTGATTTTGTATAGCCCACAAGCCAAGAGTATTCTTTTTCTTTCTTTCTTTTTTTTTTTTTTAAGATTTTATTTGTTTCTCTGACAGAGAGTGCACATGAGCAGAGGGAGGGGCAGAGGGAGAGGGAGAAGCAGGCTCCCCACTGAACAGGGAGCCAGATGCGGGGCTCGATCCCAGGACCCCGGGATCATGACCTGAGCCGAAGGCAGATGCTTCACTGAGCCCCCCAGGTGCCCTTAACAGATACTTTAAGAGCTGTTCCAGGAGGGTGGGTGTTTTGGAACGGGGTTCCGTCGATCCCTGCAGGGCCCACGGGGGAGACGCGGGAGAGACGTGGCGGGCTGGTCCGTGCTTGAGAACCAGCTTTCCCGGGAGAGGAACGTTTGCCAGGCTCCCTGCTGTAAATACCCTCCACAGGGCCACTTTCCAGCTGCCCGTGGACTAAAGTCACATAGTGTGAGTTTGGGAAGCGATGTGCTGCACCAGCCCTTAGGGGCCCTGTGGGCAGGGGCGGGGCCCAGCGTCCAGGGCTGCAGGGTCGGCACCCGCCCCTGTTTCTGATAGACTTGCCCCTCTAGTCTCTACGTCTGGATTCACTGGGGTTCCAGCTGACATTTCATCTGCCTACCGCCGCTAACTGCTGCACATAAAAAAGGTAGCTAATAAATCAGATCTTGTCACACCCCCCAACACACACACCCCCTACACACGTGCACACACCACTGCCACCCAGCGTGCAGGCTGCCCTGGCTCCCTGTTCCCTCCGACATGAAGCAGGTCTCTGAGGCTCAACAGGTGACCCCACCCACCTTCCCACCTCCTCCCACCCCTCCCACCCAGTCGTAGCTGTGGGCTGGGAGCAGTGCTGAGCCTTCAAGAGGATGGTTGCCTCTTAAATCCTGAAACAGCTCTTCCAGGAACACATGGGCCCTATCCCCACCTGACAGATACGGAAACTTTCCCCCATTGCCGGAATGGCCTGCATGTTTTCCTGGATCCCAGTATGACTCCCAGCTCTTCTCTGACCCGAGGGTCCCTGTCTGGCAGGGTCTGCGTGTCCTGGGCCTGGCACTGTGCCTGCTGTTAGGAACCACTGGGTAAATGATGAGGGAGGAAAGGGAAAAGGGAATTTGTTTAATGGTGAACACGGCAGGACACAGCCCTGTAAGCCCCAGGCCCATCTGCCACATCCCACAGCATGGGGGGTGTCCCCGCTCATGGGGCACCCGGGGAGAGTGGGGGAGTCCCCTGTAAACATTTGCAAACAGCCCGAGAGGCACTAACCGGTGGACGGCTGATCGTTTCCCTCTTGAACTTAACCTGGCTTGGTCCTTGCCTAAAAAAGCGGAAGGATTGGGGCGCCTGGGTGGCTCAGTGGGTTAAGCCGCTGCCTTCGGCTCAGGTCATGATCCCAGGTCCTGGGTTCAAGCCCCACATCGGGCTTTCTGCTCAACAGGGAGCCTGCTTCCTCCTCTCTCTCTGCCTGCCTCTCTGCCTACTTGTGATTTCTCTCTGTCAAATAAATAAATTAAAAAATCTTTAAAAAAAAAAAAAGCGGAAGGATTCTTTCTGGCGGAGGGGCTGGTCTGGAAGAGAAACAGGAGGGTGGGTCTGATACTGAAGGTTCTTACTTGTCGTCTGTGCACACATTCCCGGAACTCTTCTCAGGGACGGCGTCTGCAACACAGTTGCGTGTGTGCGGGTATACGCGCAGGTGCGAGTGTGCGCCCGTGGGTGCGCGTGTGCGCGTGCTCACACAGGCTTCTTTCTCTTCCCCAGGCCTGATCGCGCTCGCCGGCTGGTTGCAGGGCAAGCAGCCCCTCAGCATGTTCACGATCGGGGTCAGGTAAGGGCGCCGCGCCGGCCTGCTCTCGCCAGGGCGGCGGGGAAGGTGGGCAGGCGGGGGGAGCGGGACCCCGGCCCTGGGCTCGTCGGGAGCTGAATCAGTTTGCGGGCTGGTGGGGAGAGTACGTGCGAATGGGTCAAGTGAACGTTGATCGAATCACAACTCACAGTCAAGCCTACGAAGGAAGCAACTGCAGAGAGTGAAAGGGAGGTGGGAAGAGCCCTGTCCTGGGAAGGTGGCCACAGAGGGTGCTCCGAGCGGCGGGAGCGGAGACGAGGCGGAGCCCCCTGGAGAAGGCGGGAAGGGGGTTCAGCCGGGAGCGTCCCACCATGGCAGGCGGTGGGACTGAGCTGTGGGCGTCTGAGGACACCAGGAGGGACTGGCCGGGCTCCAGGAGCACAACCACACAGTGGAGTCCGCTAGGGGACACACAGCAAGCCGGTGAGGGCCCCTTTCCTCCTGATTCTAAATGATCCATCAGAGCCCTCCAGACGGCATGCTGGACCGTCACTACTACTGGAAATGCGTTGTCCGTTCTTGACGTAGACCCAGGAGCTGACAGGGCTGTGAGCCCTAGCCGGCGGCAGCCCACAGAGGGCTCGGCGGCGTGGGCAGCTGGCTGCGCGGTGGGGTGTGGGGTTCGAGGCCAGGACAGGCCTCCTGGAAGAGTGGGTCGTTGTAGATGAGCCGTCCCGGACATCAGCCTGAGGACGGAAGGGTCCTGGGGGAAGCTTGTTCAGGAGCAGTCGCCGGTGCCCTGCCTTGGCGGGTCTGGGGTGGGCGCTGACGCTCTGCATTCCGGACAAGCTCCCTGGGGTGCTGTTGCCGCTCTAAGTGGTGACCCAGCTGGGGCTCCCGTAAGAGGCAGGGCCAGGGAAGAAGGCTGAGCCCCTGACAGGAGTGCTCAGGTGACTTAGCCTTCAGAGGCAGGTGTGGTGGCGGAGGGACAGAGGAGCCTGAGCCCTTGGGGGGAGGGTGGGGGGGTCGACTCCCAGAATAAGAGCACTCGGAAGCCATGACACCTAAGAACCTCCCCCAAATAACGGTGCATTCCGTCCCCATCTTAGAAACTGTGGAAACTCCTATGAGTCAAGACAACTATTCAGTATTTCCAAGTAAATAACAGAAAAGGCCTCCATGTCCATCCCTGCCCGCCCTGCCCAGGGCCATTTGCTGGTCCCTCCTGGTTCCCGGTCTCCGAGCCCCGCCCCGTCACTTCTCCCACTAGACCCGTGGTGTGCTGGCCATTCAGAGGAAATTTCCTCTGTCCGTTTCCCTTGTGACTTTGAAAAGATGAAGATTCTTCGTGGCACCTGCTGCTCAAAGTCCCTGGGTCAGAAGGTAGAAACAGCTGGAGAGCTAGTGAGGAAGAGATTCTCGAAAAGAAGTAACACGAGAATTGTTCTTTTAAACACTTTATCCTAATTCTCCCTGCCTCAGGTGACATCCAAGATGATCCAAAGTATACTCGCTTTTCCGGGTCCGAGCTAATCTTTATTAGTTTGTGGATTAATTTTTTATTATTATGCAAGCATCCAAGTACATGCAGAAAGGCCCTGCCCACACCACATGGGGGGAAGGTCCTCGTCCCAGCCCTCTGCAAATGTTTGCTCAGCTAGTCTTGTCAGCCTGGGCCATAAAACCTAGGAAGCCTTCTTGCTGTCCCCATAGAAACTGGGCACAGTCCCTTGACCAAATTCAGTAACCTTGGTTCATATAACTTGCCCTTGAATGCTCCGTTGTTTCCGGAGAAGAGGGCCACCGTTCACAAACCGTTTCTTTGATTCTAAGACGCGCTTTCTTTTTTTCATGCTTTAACGTCTCCGAGGTCAGACCGCTTCTCACAGGCGAGCAGATAAGAGCACCGTGTGCTTAATTAAGTGGCAGCATTTTTTACTTTCTGGGCGGTGCACAGATAATCGTGCCCTTGACCGTCCGCCATGTCTTAGCTTTGATGAAGTAGGGCAGCCACGTGGGACGCGGCCAGGCTTTCTGGCGCTGAAGCCCGCCCGTGGAGCGCTCGCCGGACATGCGCAGGCCTCTCCCGCGTTTTTGTGCTTTGCAGATCTTGCATTTTTCACAACATCAAGGTCTGTAGCACACCTGTGTTGAGTACGTCCACGGGGCCATTTTCCCCAAGAGAATTAGGTCATTTCACATCTCTGTGTCGTATTTTGGTAACTCTCATAATATCTGAAAGTTTCTCGTTGTTATTTTTTATGGTGACCTGTGATCAGTGACACGGTGTACTGACAGCCCGGGTGATCGTCAGCATTTTTTAGCAACAAAGTATTTCTAAATTAAATGACACACGTTGGGTTTTTAGACACGGCGGTCTTGCACACTTGATAGAGGGCGGTACCGTGTAAACATAACACTTATGTGCACGGGGGACCAAAAGGTTCGTTTACTTGCTTTATTGGGACGGTTGCTTTATGGCAGGGGGCTGGAACTGAACCTGTGGAACTGGGGGTGTGCCTCAATTCACCCCTCCCTGTTTGTCCAGCAAATATTTGCTGAGTGCCTACCGGGCTTTGCTGGATGTCCTGGTGCAGAGGGTGAGCTGTGGTGGGATGTGGATGGCGACGCTCCCCCACGGCTCTGCCCCGAGGCACCAAACCTCTCCAGTCTGGCCCCAAAACTCTTCTGCCTCCCCCACTGGCCCGAAGTCAGTCAGGAGCCCCACACCAGCCCTTTGCCTCATCCACGCCTGCAGGTGCGGAATGGGGAACCAGTCTACCATGAAGCTCTGGAAGCAGATTTGAGGCAAAAAGACCCTCCTTAATGTCCCATCACCTGCTGACAAACTGCCCACGAGAAGGGAGCCGCCGCTTTTACCCCAATTCAAATTCCCGAGGGAGAATCTCACCGGTCCAGCTGGGGTCACGTGTTCTCTTCTGATGCAATCAGCCTTGGCAGTGGGAGGGTGTGGTCCCACGTACAGAAAGAGTTGGAGGATAATAATGAAATGAACAGGCACCCAAACAGCTTTGCTACAATAGTCAAAGGCACAGCTTTGTCACCACCTCCTTCAACCTCGATTTCCTTGTCTGGCTCCCTTACCAGGAAGTGTCCAAACAATAGACCAGTGAAAAGTGAAATTCAGGGGACTCAGAGGACCCTCTGAACCAAAAAATTCCACTTCCCACTTACTAATTCTGGAAATTCCTTTCAAAGGATCCAAAGACCTTTCTCTTTAATAAATGACAGTAATTTAAGTGCACAAGTGCTTAAAGGGGCAAAACAACCGAGAGGCTAATTTATGCTAAAGTGTGGATGTCTGTTAGGGAAGGCCCGTTCCCAGGAGCAGGTTTTGCCACAGGAGAACTCAGAGCCATGGATGCCGGAGGAGACAGGTGCATCATGGAATTGGGAACAGAGACTAGATGGGGACACTGGGGACATGAGAGACATGCCTCACTGGGTCAAACTGTTGGCGACCCCAGCTGGGATTCATGTCATCCTTCAGTGCTTATGTTAAAGGTGACCCGTCTGGCCTTTTGATCCAGCCTGGCTGTGGCTGCCATTCCCGAGGGTCTGCCCATCGTCGTCACAGTTACGCTGGTCCTGGGAGTGCTGCGGATGGCCAAGAAGCGAGTCATCGTGAAGAAGTTACCCATCGTGGAGACCCTGGGTGAGGGACCCTGCTGGTTGGGATCTTGTATATGGGATGGAAGGGGTGGCGGTTCGGCCCCGGCGTTTGACCTGGGGTTGTCTCGTGCTAGGTTGCTGCAATGTCATCTGTTCGGATAAGACGGGGACTCTGACCACCAATGAGATGACCGTCACCCAGCTGGTGACATCCGATGGGCTCCATGCTGAGGTGAGCCCCGGGCCGCCGTGCATGGTGCCAGACGGACCTTTTCCTTCCTAAAAGTACACGGAACCTTCCAGGAAGCAACAAGGAAGAAACAAAAATGAGTTACTGTACGGTTTCCTTGCTACCGACAGCAAGTTAAGGGAGTGAACTTTATTTTTGGTGACTGTCATGTAATAACAAGCTCATTACATGCTGCAGAAGCAAAGGAACAGTTGCCCGTAACCGCCTGTGATAAATGAACCATGATGGTCCCTTTTGGGTTTTTCCACTCTCCCCCCTGTGGCTCTGGCACAGTTGTAGGCTCCCTGAACGTGCCGTCTTGTGTCCTGCAGAACTTGCAGGCAAAGGTGTCCGCAGTGACATCTTGCCGGCCAGCGCCTGTTTTTGTAAACAGAGTTTGGTTGGCTGGATGCCACGCCCTTCGGTTTACCTGTCGTCCGTCCTGGCTCCCTTGGTGCCCCCCCCACCCCCGTCACAGGGCCGCATGGTCCTGTCATATCTCGGGGGCTGCAAAGGCTTATGTATCCGCCCTCTGGCTGCCTGAGGGCAGGTTTGCCGCCCTCTGTTGGTGCACGTGCCGGGGACATCTTCATGCTTGACCTCTTGTTGGTGTGTAGGATTCTGTCCCTGGGGTGGGTCCCCCAGGAGAGAGATGATGGGACAATTGCGGGGGGAGTATCTTACCACACATGGTGACATCGTCCCCGTGGCCTCACCCTGCAGGTCAGCGGAGTTGGGTATAACGGCGACGGCTCCGTCTGTCTCTTACCCTCAAAGGAAGTCCTGAAGCGGTTCAGCAACGTCTCGGTGGGGAGGTTAGTGGAGGTGAGTGTCAGGAGCCCCGCGGCGGTAACACACCTTAAATAGGAGCGGACGGGATTCCCTCCAAGCAGAGGGCCAGCTGGGTCTGGGTGACACCGGGGCCACACTCCAGGGGACAGGTGTCCCAGTAACAGGTGAAGACATGAGGGGAGTGTCGAGCTAGAGCCTCTGTCCTCCTCGCTGCCTGCTGGAGGGGCTTCCCCGAGACGCCTGCCTGGAGAAGGTGCTCATCCAATGTGCGACAGCAAGCCTGGTCTCGTCACTCATCAGAACGGTATCACCCGCCCTCGTGCCGCCCGCATGCCAGGTGTCCTCTGAGGCCCGAATCCAGACGTGGTCTCGGGCTCGTAGAAGTGATGAGCGCGCCCGGGGTCACCCGCAGTGAGGGAGGGAGCTGGGATCCACCCTCCATGCTCTCTTTGTGTTTATTTCCTTTTTTTTTTTTTTTAATTATAATTTTTAGTTGAAACATCAAGTTCTGCAGCACAGAATTCACCCCCTTGAAGTGTAGGGGTCAGTGGTTTTAGTCCCTTCTCGAAGTTTGCAGCCACCGCTGCGTCTAATTTCAGGACACTTCGTCACCCCCCGCGGACACCCGTACCCGTCCGCCTCCCCGCCCCCGTGATGCTGCCTTACGAGGGCCTCGTGACGACCAGCCCCCAGGGTTCAGTGAAGATTGACAGTGGAAGGGTGGGGACTCTGATGTATTTTGAAGAGTAAACCCTGTCCCTTGCCCCCAGGTCAGCCCCGCCCCCAAAATGGGTCCAGCCTTCAGCGTGTGACTGAGCCCAGGACCCCAAGGGGTGCCGGTTCCCAATCTGAACTACAGACATTCAGAAAACCCCTCCTTTCAGGCAGGCTGTGTGGCCAACAACGCCGTCCTCAGAAAGAACGCCGTGATGGGACAGCCCACGGAAGGCGCACTGATCGCGCTGGCCATGAAGGTAGGGACCTCTGGCGGTCTGCGCCGGGAGCTCTTGCACTTGGGGCTGACGTAGAGATAGAATTCGAGCTCATGTCTGAGCAGATGAAGAATGGGGAAGCTTAGTAGTACCAGGAGAGAGTGACCCCAAACGTCCTCAGGCAGTTACTGACATGCCACGTGGCTCTGGGACATTCTCTGGCCACCCTTCCTGGCAATCCCTGTGCCCCATGGCTCAGACGCCAGGGAGGTGCTGGGGGGACAGACAGAGGAGGGCAAGCCACCTCGTGGGCCCCAAGCCCCCCTTCAGGAAGACCCTTCCTATGAGCGCATCCAACTGATTGCAGGGCTCTGAGGTCAGACCCCGGGTCTGCGACTCAGCAGAAATGCCCCCATGGAGCACCCAGTGCCATAGGCAGAACGGCTGTCCCCGCTGCCGCAGGGGTGGGCAGTGGGGCGGGACACCAGAAACTGTTCCCAAGGACCAAGCTGGTTCTGTCCCTGAATGAGAGAAACGAGACCTTTCTTCTCCCGATGGGACATTTCTTTTGAAAGCAAATGGCCCTTCTCTGTGAGCTCAGCGCTTGGATTCTCACCTGCCGGTCACGGTCTGAATCATGAATAATTTAAGGGGACGGGGCTTTGCATAGAGACGCGTTTAGCATGACTCACCAGAAGCCCGTGTGTTACCATCCTAGATGGACTTAAGTGATATTAAAGATTCATACGTGAGAAAAAAAGAGATTCCATTCAGTTCGGAGCAAAAATGGATGTCAGCACGATGCAGCCCCAAGAACGAGGTGAGTTTGCTTCTCTGCCCCTCCTCACCCTCCCTCCTGCACCTCAAAGAAAGGAGAATGGAGGCACCAGGGAGGAGAGTTGAAACTCCCAGCTTCTACGGAGTTGAAATCCGTGAATGGTGACTGCAAGTAGAGCTTTATCGTGGGTTCTCCGAGATCTTTTCCTAAAACAGTAGTTCTCCAAGTGGGGTTCCTGGGCCACCAGGATCCCCTGGGAATTCGTGTAAAATGCAGATTCTCAGGCTCCACCCAGGACCTTGGAGTCAGAAATATCAGGAGTGCAGGGCGCCCTGGGTGGTTCCCAAGTTGAGCATTTGACTCTGGGTTTTGGCTCAGATCATGATCTCAGGGTCGTGAGATCGGCCCCGTGTCGGACTCTGAGCCCCGTGTGGAGTCTGCTTGAGATTTCTTCCCCTCCCTCTCTGTCCCCCTCTGCGCCTCCCCCAGCTCGCAATCTCTGTCTCTCAGATACACACACACACACACACACACACACACACACACACACACTCTTTAAAAAGAAGATCAGGAGTAGAGCCAGGAACCTGCATTTGCGGGGCATTTTGACAAACGCTCCCGCCGCTAACAGTGACCATCTTGCTAACTTGGGGGTCCTTTTTCCACACCCTGGTGCTGAGTTCTTTACAGGTACAAGCACCTTTGATCGTCACCAGGTAGGGACAGTCTTTCCTTCCGGAAGGGGGATCAGGAGGTGCGTCCCAGCACCCAGCACAGTTCGCATCACACGTGTGCACATGGTCACGCGTGTTGTGCCCTGCTCTGAGTGACCCGAACATACACCAAACCCCTCACGGCTCTCCCTGTGTGGGGATGACAGCTGACTTCTTTTTCCCCTTTTTTTCTTTTTTAAGCTTCTGTAGCTTTTCAGATTTTCAGATAAAAGGCTTTGGGATTTGTTTTTTCCCCCCTAAGTTTTCGGTATCGTCTTCCACCTTTTTCTCCAGCCCTGTACGCCTCTCTGCGCTTTCCAGAACCTTCACATCTTGCTCTTGGGAGACTTCTCTGTTGTTCAGGGTTGGGGGCGGCGTGGCCAGCGCATTCCGGGCCTTTGCTGTGAGCAGATGGGCGCGTGACTCCTTCCTGCTGAAAAGGGGTTACAGATTTTTTTAAATGCTTTAATGCCTTCACATCTTTTTTTTTCTCCCTAAAGACAATGGTATTATAATCTCATTGAAATAAATGAAGGAAATGTGACTTTAAAAATGAGAGGTCTTTATAATTCTGCTCCTCTCTCCTGACCCGTCACCCCCCCAGCAGTCCGGGATAGAATATTCCAGGTCCTAAATGGGCACACAGCAACGTACGGGGTGGTTTTAAAACCAGGTCATGCTGGAGACAGTGCTTGTAATTTGCTGTTTTCCCCCGACGGTGAGGTCTCAGACACCTTCCCGTATCCGTTCACACGAGCTCATTCCGGCCCGGCATCGGCACGCAGGCTCTGTGCCCACGCAGGGGACAGAGTGTCACCCACAGTGGCACCGCGCCTTCTGCGCCAAGCTACTGTCCACGGCAGCCAGAGCCACAGTCCGCAGAGGATGGTGGGGGTTGTTCGGGTCCCTTTAGGGAGCCCCGTGCGGCCGCGAACAGAACAGGAACCACACCTGCCGTTAAAGCAGACACACCAGCGCGCAGTCCCCGACGCACGGGCGTGACGGTGCCTGGGCTACGAGCGGTTCACGAAATGCCCGGGATGCCGTCCGTGACATCGGCAGGGGACATCAGAGAGGCGGGTGCGGGTCAAAGATCCGCCTGGATCCTGCCCTGGGCTGCTGGTGTCCCATCGCCAGGCTTTCCCCTCGTTTATCCAGCCTGTGCTGTGCTGTGCTGTGCTGGTGAGCGGGACGCTCCGCGAGAAACAGCCCCGCCGGCAGCCTCTCCGTGGGCACGAGGGGACGGTCACCGAGAGCCGAGGCATCCGGTGACAGGGGCTTTCTTTTCTTTTCCAAGGACCAGGAGGACATTTACTTCATGAAGGGGGCCTTTGAAGAGGTGATTAACTACTGCACCACGTACAACAACGGAGGCATCCCTCTGCCGCTGACACCCCAACAGCGAGCCTTCTACCAGCAGGAGGAGAAGAAGATGGGGACACTCGGCCTGCGTGGTCAGTACCTTCAGTCCCCAGCCCCGAGATTTAAGCAAGGGCGACACTGACTTTTCAAGCGCACGAATGCAGGGGTTTTGGTAAGGGGAGGGAGGGGACGGCCGTCGGGCGGTGCGTGATGGGAGTAAGGCAAGCGTGGAACTAACGGGCAGATGAGAAACAGGCCGCTCTCACAGTGCCCGCTCCGGGAGCACAGCGCTCAGGAGTCAAGGCCAGGACGAGCCAGCAGCCGGAGCCTGTCACCCGCAGTGCCCTCCTGCGCGTGTCCTGCCCCTGCAGCCGCTCCCCGAAAAGGGCAGACGGCAAGAGCAGAGACCAGAAGAGCTGCTGGGCACGTGCCACGGCACCCCCACTTGCAGCTCTCCTTCCCGCCTCTCTCGCTGGAGCGAGGCTGGGCTTGACGCCACCAGCGGACAAAAGTCTCACTTTCTGCGGGTCAGGTTGTCTCTGTTTCTGTCTCGGGGCCAGCCGTGCACAGCTGCTGCCCCGCGCGGGCCAGCCGAGCCCCGGGGAGCCCCACGCAGGCGAGGCGGATGTGGGACGCAGAGCGGCCGGGCTGACGGGGGACTTCGCGGCCCCCCTGGCCCCCCGTGGACCTTCTGTGCCTCTTGGTCTCTCCTCAGTGCTGGCCCTCGCTTCTGGGCCCGAGCTGGGGAGCCTGACTTTTCTGGGGCTCGTCGGCATCATCGACCCTCCGAGGGCTGGCGTGAAGGAGGCCGTGCATTTGCTCTGCCAGTCGGGCGTGTCGGTGAAGATGATCACGGGGGACGGGCTGGAGACCGCCTCCGCCATAGGTCAGTGGGCAGGGCGGGCGGCGTGTCCGGTCGGCGCATGGTGACCGTGAGCTTCGAGGACCGGCACTCCGCCTTCAGAGAGCTGGCCCTAAAACGTGGGCCGGTCCTCCGAAGGGGAGAGCCTTTGTGTCCACTGTCAACGTCCTGCGGCCCGGGGGCTTTCATCCTCGAGCTTATGTCCTTGTCCCAAGCAGCATCATTCCCGTGTTCACTTCTGGGGTGGTTTCTGCCACCAGCCGTGAGACCTTGGCAAGTCACTGAGCCACTCTGACCTCCAGGCTCTTCGCCCGCAGCGGGCCGGCCGCACCCTTCCTATCACTACACTTCCTGCCGGAATGAGGGTCACACCTTGCTGTGCTCCCCGCTCTGTCTCAAGGCCCATGGCCTATGAAAAGATCAGAGAGTCCAGAATCAGACAAAACCACATCTGGTTCCAACACCACCCGTCGCCCACTCCGCAACCTTGGGGAAGCCCCTTCCCTCCCTTTCCTTGGCTTTAAAGCAGGGTGCACGAGCCCTCTGTTGCCGGTTAATTCCGTGTGACACAGCAGGTGCGCGGTGGGTGGCAGCCATCACTCTGTGTGGCCCAGGCAGGGACTGGGGTCAGGAAGGTGCAGAGGGGGGCGGCACGGGAGCAGCCTCAGGCTTGGGAGTCAGCGCTCAGACGGCTTCTCCGCCCCCGCAGGAAGGAGCATCGGCCTGTGCAACGGGAAGCTGAAGGCCATGTCCGGGGACGAGGTGGAGAACATGGAGCAGGAAGAGCTGGCTGACTGCGTCGGGAAGGTGGGGTCCTCCTGGGGGGGGTCTCGCTGTGGGGAGGAGGGAGAGTTTTAGCCCCAAGGTCACGGACTCTGCCCTTCTGTGACCCCATGCCCAGGTGTCTGTCTTCTTCAGGACCAGCCCGAAGCACAAGCTCAAAATCATAAAGGTGAGCTGGGAGCCTTGTGGGTCCGTCAGGGCCAGCGCGGGACAGTGGCGGGGGCTCTGGTCTGGGTGGTCCAGGGCCCAAGCTGGCGGGACCCTCGGCCGTACCCAAACTGGGGTAGGAGCACGGGTGACC
This sequence comes from Enhydra lutris kenyoni, assembly GCF_002288905.1. NCBI lineage: Eukaryota > Metazoa > Chordata > Mammalia > Carnivora > Mustelidae > Enhydra > Enhydra lutris. The sequence continues at coordinate 18,589,114 of NW_019154114.1, forward strand.
TTGGCCACGTACACCAAAAACAGGAGCCGGAACGGGGTGGTGCAGAGGGAGAAAGGAAAAGCAGCTGACCTCTGTTAGCCGAGCAATCTTTGGCGTTATTCTTGTTAGTTGCCTCCAGGCCTCAGTTTCCCCATCTGTAAATGGGGGGGGAGGGGATAGTATGAATGACATTAGCTGGTAACAAGGCCGGTGAGAGGAACAGAGGAGGCCAGGCTCTGGAGCGCCCGGCACAGTGCCCGGCCCACAGCGGGTGCCCAGCAGAGTGGACACGGTCTGCTGCCCATGTGGGGAAGGGGGCCCCGCCGCATCGCTGGCCCCCCGCGTGTGCGCATCCGAAGATGTGCTCTGTGGCCTGGGCTGTTTGATCCTCGATGCTCTTGGTGGGGCGGGGGTGTAGTTCTAGGGAACAAGTCTGCGTGCGCGGTATTCCCTAGAGCAAACATGAAGACTTACTGGCCGCCACGTGGTTTCAGGGGAAAGTGGTAGACCTGTCTGTTGGTGGAGAGGGAGCCCGACACCTGCTGTCGCAGTGTGGCTCTCACAGAGGAGGGACGGTTGTCCCCACTCTGCAGATGGAGGAGCTCAGTCTGAGAGGTTCAGGGCCTGCTGAGCTCCACGGGGTGCCGGCGCGGCTGGGACTCGGAGTCTGGCCAGCTGACTCCAGAGGGGGCCTCTGCTGTTGGCCATGCAGAGGGAGAGGCAGAGCATCCTGAGGGAAGAAGGAAGGTTCTGGAAGGGCTGCAGCCTCCACTCGCCTCTTTTTTCCAAAGGCTTTGCAGGAATGTGGAGCGATCGTGGCCATGACAGGGGACGGGGTAAATGACGCTGTCGCCCTCAAGTCTGCGGACATCGGGATCGCCATGGGGCAGACGGGGACGGACGTTAGCAAAGAGGCCGCCAACATGGTCCTGGTGAACGATGACTTCTCAGCCATCATGTGAGTTGCTCCGCAGGTGGGGTTTTTAGGGGCAGAAACGCATGGCGTAACCAGCTGCCCACCCCGGGGATCCGTCGTGCTGGGAGATGGGTGTCCCAGCTCACGTAGCACCCGGGGCGGGGGCTGCTGCAGACACATGCGAGCGAACCCTTCTGTAGCCCGAGGGTGCAGCGGAGGGAAAGCCAGGACCGGGCGCTCGCAGAGGCGCGTGCCCGTGCGGTCGCTGCCGCACCGTTTGGGGGAAATCCTAGACCACCCTGGCTGCCAACAGCGGGAGCGGGAGCACGAGGAGGCCAGACCCGGAGACGCTCACCCCGTGGTGCTAAACGTGTGGTTTGAGTCTGGGGTCGTGCTCGTGTGGACACGGACGCTTCAGGCGCGTGTGAGCTCCAGCTGCCAGGATGACAGAGTACCTGTTTTCCTCACCTTTTTTTGTTTCCTTAAAAAAACTGCCTGCCCTCTAGATCTGATTTTGATTCGTTCTAATGAAATCTTTCCTTCTAAGTGAACTGAAGTCATTGGGGGTGGGAGAAGATATCAAGGATCTGAACAAAGACTGACGTTGGCTGTGATTTCGGACTCTGCAGAAGGAATCTTTTCTTTACAAATGGGTTCACTGTAGCGATCCTTAGTGTCCTTCCCCCGTCGTGTGGGGGGGGGTCACAAGATGCAGTTAGTAAGTAAATCTGTCATTTTTACTTTTGCAAAAAACTTTAGTAGAAAAAAAGATTGGGCAGTTTTCTGCATTCATGCCTCCAGATCGTTTTTTTAAAGGCTTCTGCAGAGTTTTCTAGAAATACAATAGATGATGTTTCCAGCTTCCCAATTCTCGCCCCGTGCCACGCGTGCCCCAGCAGCTCAGGAGCAGGTCTGGGTTTGGTTGGTTTTGCTGTGTCTCTTGTGGGACTCCCCGAGGTAGGTTTGTCGCTTCAGGAGTCCCAGGCTCGGGCGGGAGAGTAATCCAGTTTGGGGGCAGAAGGGGGATCGTGGCTCACGGTCCAGTCCCCAGCGCCGGCTGGTGCCGATCAGGACATCGTCGTCCTCCGCGGGCATGTCCTTGAGCAGCGAAACGGGAAGGGGCACCTGAGCATGAGGCCATCCCTGCTGACAGCATCGTGAATAAACGCTTTCTCTCTCGCAGGAATGCAGTGGAGGAAGGCAAAGGGATTTTTCACAACATCAAAAACTTTGTCCGGTTCCAGCTGAGCACGTAAGTCAAGGCCCGCAGCCCCCAGTGGTGGCAGGTGCTGCGCACGCGTCTGGTGAGCCGCCATCGACCATGCCGCTTGTGTCCCCGCAGGAGCATCTCGGCCCTGAGCCTCATCACTCTGTCCACCGTGTGCGACCTGCCCAGCCCCCTCAATGCCATGCAGATCCTGTGGATCAACATCATCATGGATGGGCCACCCGCACAGAGGTGAGGCGCCGGGCGGGCGGCCAGAACTGCGCCCCGGAGTGTGGGTGCAGTCACTGTCCCCAGGAGTCCCAGAGAAGTTGACTGCGGTGCAGGGGAGGAAGCACCTGCCTGGGCAGCCAGGGTCTGTGAGGGATGCTCCTGCGCAGCTCCAAAGCTCTGTGCCTCTCGTGAGGTCACCACCTCCAAGAAGTCCTCCCTGATTACCCTAACAGCAGCCTCCTGGCTCTCAATCACCGTACCTTGCTTTGTTTCTCCCCGGAGGAGAAAATATACATGTATGTCCTTGTCCTTGCTTATCTGATTCCGATCCAGCTCCCCTTGGACAAGGTTTGTGATGTTGTTCCCGTCAGTCTCCCCAGCTCCTAGAACGGTGCCTGGCACACAGCAGCTGGTCAGCGAGTCGCTGGCCGGCTGAGAAGGGAGCGTGAGGTGGGCTGAAAGGTGCAGAAGGACCACCTCTGCACACAGCGCGTCGTTCCATCCGACTGCAGCTGACTCGCATCCCGTTACCGACGTTCACTCGGTGGCACTGGTTACAGCTGCCGGCGGCAAGAGCCCTACTCAGTCCCCCTGGGCCCAGCGGGAGGGCACCTCTTCAACATGTGGGGAGCAGGGCCAGCAGTGAAGGGGCCCCCAGCCCACTTACTCCTCAGCGCCCCCCGCACTGCCTCCTGCTGGTCTAGCCCCAATACTGCCGTTTCACAGTCCCCAGGAGGCAGGTGTCCCTCCGTCACTGGGGGCTCTGCGGTGGGCAGGGCCTGGATCCCATTTCTCTAGCCCACTGGGGCGTCCCCTTGTGATGGACGTTACCTGAGCACGAGAGGGGACCTGGGGTGGTTCCAGGACCGTGGTGTGGCCGGTTCTGGGGTAGGGGGGGTCTTCCTTCACGGTGCTCAGGGATGGTGGAGGGAAGGGCTGCCCGTGGGGTCCAGGCTGGGGGTGGAGGTCACCGTGGAAGGGGCTGGCAGTTAGGGAGGGGACAGAGGATGTGAAGGGAGGCTAATAGAGAAGTCCCTGTGAGCGCAGGACTGGCCCAGGCTTGGGTGGACCGCCTGGAGGGGCTGGGCCCCCTACCCACCAGCCCCCCGACCTCCCAGCCGGTGGTGCCCGGGGAGCCGACCGGAGGGCCTGGAAGGTTCGGCCTCTGCCTGGCTGGCTGAAGTGTCCCTTCTCAGTGATTTACGTCCGGGCGCCCGTGTTGTGTTCCGAGTAGCTTGGGGGTAGAGCCCGTGGACAGAGACGCCCTCCAGCAGCCACCGCGGAACGTCAAGGACACCATCCTCAGTAGAGCCCTCATCCTCAAGACCCTCCTGTCGGCAGCCGTCATCATCAGCGGGACACTCTTTATCTTCTGGAAAGAGGTGAGGCCGGTCCTCACGGACTCGCTAAGCCACTATTCTCTAAGCCCCTGATGGGGGAGACTCAGGCCATGGGTGTGGACGGTCCCTGCCCGGCCATGGGGCTCAGTCTCCAACAGGGGAGACACGTGTATGCGTACAGGGGGCCGTCCTGGAGGGAAGGCAGGGGATCAGGACCCCACTGTGGGGGGCAGGTAGCAGGACAGGAGGCCGCCCAGGCATGGACCAGGAATGAGAGTTTATTCTAAACGGGACCTGAGGCAGTTTTCCATCCCGGAAACAATGAAATTTCCTAGGAAGGAAGGACGGGACGTTTGTTCCCTGGAGATGATCACTTGTGGGAACTTACTGGTCCCCTTCTGGTGTAGTGCTCGGACTGGAGAACCAGGCAGGTGCCACATGCACCAAGGGGGACGGGACACTGGGTCCCCACAGATTCTCAGTTTTTCTGAGCCTCCCCCGCTAGAGGAATGGCCTTGTTTTTCCCCAAATTCTCACCTGCCAGGGAAGGTGGGGATTGTCTACCTCATGCAGCCTGTGTGCACCCCTGGTGGGGAAGGGGACCCAGGCCCTCCAGGACTCGCACAGCGGTCCTGAGCACAGGGACCCAACAGCAGCCTCCTCCGCTCCGGGACCTGAGGGAAACGCAGACTCCTGGGTGCCTACCAGGACTCCGAGTCAGGCTCTAACTCACCGTACCCGCCCCCCCGCCCCCAGGAAGGTCCTTTGCTGGACCAGGGTTCTGTGCAAAGCCCAGGCAGGACGGGCTCATCGCCACCTCCCCGGGTAAGGGGGAAGTTCGGTGCGAACAGGAGTCCCTCTCACCTGCGGCTCCAGGCCCGACCCAGAGGTGTCGAGGGAAGTGAGCTCTGCCTCCCTTCCGAGCAGCCACACCAGAGCCGGGGAGGGTCTCCATCCCCTCCCTTCTTCTGGGAAGGGACCTTCTGCTCCGTGGGTGTGGCTGTAGCAAAGTCACCTCCCAGGATGCAAGGTCACCTGCTAGAGAAAGGAACATTCCCTTTATCTGTGCAAGGTTTCGGCTTGGGTGTGGGGGGCAGCCCAAGTTCCCGAGGACGGGCTGCTGGCCGCTCTAGCGGCCGGGGCTGGCTTGGGTAGGGGGGTGGGTCTGAGCCACGTGTCCCCTGTGACAGCAGCTGCCTCCAGCCCGAGGGGGAGGTCCTGGTCAGTTCCCAAGAAAGCTGCTCACTGCTGCTGGCGGGGGTGGGGGGGGTTAGGAGGGTGGGGGGGGTTAGGAGGGTGGGGGGTGACGCCCACCCTGGAGCTGCTGCAGCCTCTGCTTCTTGGTGAAGGTCGAGTTCGTTGTGGGAAACGCACGGCCTTCCCGGACCCCCTCCTCCCGTGCCTGTGTTCCAGATCCCCGCAGACAAGGCCAGCACCCCACGCACCACAACCATGACCTTCACCTGCTTTGTGTTCTTTGACCTCTTCAACGCCTTGACCTGCCGCTCTCAGGTGAGCCCCCAGCTATGCTCCCTCCCGGCCCTTCAGGACCCCGGGCTGTTCTCAGTGGGAAGCGCTGAGCCGACAAGGTGTCCTCCCCCTCCTGCAGACCAAGCTGATAGTTGAGATCGGTTTTCTCCGGAACCGCATGTTCCTGTACTCGGTGCTGGGGTCCGTTCTGGGGCAGCTGGCCGTGATCTACATCCCGCCCCTGCAGAAGGTCTTCCAGACGGAGAACCTGGGCGCTCTCGGTGAGTGGCCGTGAGGACGGGCCTGCGGGGGCCAGCACCTGTCCCCGCCCCCATCTGCCTGCACACTCGGAGGGGGGGCCCGAGGGGGAGGGTGACAGAATACTGAGGGAACCAGAGAAGAGGTACCTCCCCAGAGAGGACGACCGAAGGGAGGGGACGTGGCCTCCTGGCCCCTTGTCCCCAGGTGGGCGGCTCCGAGCACACACGGCATAGACAGCAAGGGCGGGGGGCTGCGCCATGGTGGGCGAGTCTGGGCTCCGTCTGTCCCCACTGGCAGTGGACTGGTATGTCTCGGACGCCCACTCACCTCACGACAGGGAGCAAATCGCCTAGTAGCTCTTGCTGGAAAAGACAGGAACTGAGGCCCACGGCTGTCCCCCACCTGAGCACACCTGTCCTGGCCTCCGCCCAGGCTGACCACAGGTCCAAGCTCTCTGTAAGACGCCCAGAGTGACCTGTGCGCCTCTGCCTGCAGCTGAGAGGACTGTGAACACAAATGGGAAAAGGGGACAGTCAGGAGGAGGAGGTTTAAGCTGCGGCTTTGACACGTCCCTGGGTCAGGACATAGGTCAGCGGTGGGGGACACGAGAGCCCTGGACCCTTGGGCCAGACTGGGGACCGTCTGCTCGCTTTTCCCCAAAATCTAACGGCAGGGTCCATGTGGGTCCCCGCCAAGTGCCCTACAGCTACAGACAAGAAGTAAGAACTTCAGCGGCTGGTCCTCTCTGCAGGGTCTAAGTCCGCTTTACCAAGGCTAACGGCTGGGGTGAGGTTGGTGGGGCCCCGTGTCTGTGCTGGGTTATTGGCAACAGGGACCCAGGGAAGGTTCGGACAGTAAGACACCGTGCGGTCAGGGGCGGCTCTAGGGACTGACCCACTGGAATGAGTCAGGGTGGGCCGCCCTGGGAGCCCGGAGCGGGGGGTCAGGGTGTCTGCCCTCAGGACAGCTGGGAGGAGGGTCAGGGTGCTCTGCCAGCTCAAGTGGGTGCCACACCCCGCCCCCAGCCCGGGACCACCTGGAAGGACCGGGTGGTCTGCGTGGAGCTGGCTCTGCCACATGTAGGTCCCTGGGTTGAAGCCATCTGCTCCCAGGAAGGGAAGGGTCTGGCCCTCAACTCCCCGGGTCCTCCCCCCTCACCTCTGGGGTCCCTGTGACTGAAGACAAAAGGGAGGGAGGAGCGCCCCGGGCTGAGGCTCCTGTGAGCTGGCTGGCAGCGCCCCTTCGGGGCAGAGGCCTGCGGCAGTGGTGACTCCTTTCTTCCTCCCCCTTCCGGCAGATTTGCTGCTTTTAACCGGACTGGCCTCATCTGTGTTCATCGTGTCCGAGCTCCTCAAACTCTGTGAAAAATTCTTCTCCAGAGCCAGGAAAGCCCAGACTCACGCAGATCACATCTAGGGGACCCGGCTGTGTGAAATCCTAAATCATCTCTATTTGACGGGACCGTGGCCCTTCCCCCGGCCCCTAGCCAGAGGGACGCTGCCAGGACACGGAGCGCTGGGCGTCTCCTTCGCCTCTGCGGCTCAGCCAACCCGGGCATGCGTCCGTCCCCATCTCTGCCCCCGGGGACAGGCCCCGAGCAGAGCACCCGGAAACAGCTACTTATTAAACCGCGGTGACTTGTATGAACCACGGCTGCATCCAGAGTGTGTCCCCACAGCTCCCGGGTGAGGAAGATCAGGGGTCCAGCCCCAGGGCCGGAGCTTCTGGTCGCCCGAGGGCCACCTCCCCTCCATCACCTCAACCCTCAGGAGGGGGATCTGAGGCATTTTGTAGAAGCTGCGCCCACGCCTGGTCCACTTTCTCCCTCCAAGCATCCAGACGGGAAATCTGATGCCACTTCTGGAAACCCACAAAGCCTGTTTTTCATGACCACATCCGGGGTGACCCACGGTCCCACTCTGAGTGGCATGAACCAGACCCATTCTTTGAAGGGGAACAGTAAAGGGCCTTTACCTCCAGGCCCGGGACCCAGAGCATCTCCCAGCTGCCTGAGGACGAGCCCCAGGACTTTTGGTAAAGATGGTGGAGCGGGGAGGGCGGGAGCCAGGCAGGAAGTGGCCACGGAGGAGCAGCGCCTGTGAAAGGAGCCACAGCTGTCCCCAGCACCCACTGCCGCCAGGTATTAGGGAGAGGGAGGGACACAGACCTGTCGGAAGAGGCCGGCACACCTGACTGTGAGGGCTGGCAGCTCCGGAGCGTGCCGACAGGGACTCCTTCCTTCTCCGACATCCCAGGCCTTTCTCTTAAGCCTTCAACTGGTTAGATGAGGGTCACCACGTTCTGGAGGCCACAGCCGCGATCCAGAGCCAACGGACTGGAATGTGGAGCCCACCTAAAAAGTCTCTCACGGGAACAGCTAGACTGGTGCTTGGTCAAACAGCTGGGCACCAGAGCCTGCCCGAATAGAGAAAAGTAACCGGCTGCCTGGGCCAGACCAGGGGCAGGGAGGTCCGAGTGGACCCCTGCAGCTCCCAGGCAAAGTTCAGATTCCTCAGAAGGAAGATGCATGGTCTGGGGTCACTATCCTCCCCCCACCCTGCCGTGACCCCCACTAGTGACCCCAGAGCTAAATGCGGAGACGCACGGGTGCCATCCCACCACAAAGATGATCGAGGGCGCGGCCTGGAGAGGAAGGCATTCAGACAGGGGTGATGGCCACCCAGCAGCTGCCCAGCCCTGCTAACTCCTGAGCAGGGCAGGCCAACTCTGGCCTCCCCCACAGCCTGGGGCACACCGGGGTCGGATTCAGGGGCCCTTCCCAGCACCATGTTGCCCCTTAAATCATTAAGAAGAACCAGGGTCGACTGATACTTGCAGTAACAGCATCAAAAGGTAACTCCTAGTCTTTACTACCGCCCAGAAATCCCTAAATAAAATGCCATACAGAACAGCCCCCGGTAGACTATCCGTGTAAAAGATAAAATAATTACTACTAGTACCAGGGACAGGTGAGATCTTGCTAACCAAGACCCCAACTGCGGACCGTAAAGTAAAATGCATAAATCAGATTACAAGCAAATGTAAGCCGTCTTTTCACCAAAATGCAGCAGACCTGAACACCTTTGAAGCAACTGAGCTTGACTCACATTTCTAGGACATGTACCCATCAGCAGCGGAGGGACAGTGACCAAAATAAAAACAGGAAACAGCAGAAAGCAGGGGAGTCCAAGATTTTTGATTTTGGACAAAAATCATATCAAAAGCTAGTTCCTCGAAGATACCAATACAATGGCCAGTCTTGCTAGAGGGTTAGCCAAAGGAAAAAGAGACAGATGGCTCATGTTGGGAAGGACGGTGGCTGATCACGACGGCTCCCTGAAGATACTCCAGCAGGAATCCTGAGAACCTCAGGCGCAGAAATTCAACAGGTTAAATAAACCAATTCCGTGAAAACCACAGACAACTGCAACACGTTACTATGCAGTGATCTGATTAGTCCCCAGACTTCTAAGGTCAGTGACGTAGTTTAAACCGTTCCCCCAAAAAGGAAATCTTGTGACACTGGACACCAATCCGAAAGCAAGTTAATGAAGAAAACATCATTTCAATAAATGCTGTTGGAACACCGAGAAAGCCACCCTCGACTCAAGCCCCCTGCCTTCCACAAAAACGAACTCAAAGTGAGCCACAGATGAAAACCCAGAAGAAAAAGAGGGAAAAAGTCTTTGGGATCTAGGATTCGGCAGAGTTTGTAGACATGACCCCGCGAGACCATCCCTAAAAGATAAGAGAAACAGTAAATATGTCGTAGTGGAATTACTGGGTCCTGTGGTAATTCTGGTTTTTTTTTTTTTTTTTTTTTAAAGACATCTATTTATTTATTTGACAGAGAGAGAGAGAGAGAGAGATCACAAGTAGGCAGAGAGGCAGAGAGAGAGGAGGAAGCAGGCTCCCCGCCGAGCAGAGAGCCCAATGCGGGGCTCGATGCCAGGACCCTGAGACCATGACCTGAGCTGAAGGCAGAGGCTTTAACCCACTGAGCCACCCAGGTGCCCAGGTAATTCTGATTTTAACTTTCTGAGGAACCAATGAAAATGAAAACACTAATTCAAAAAGGTATTTGCCCCCGTGTTTATTGCAGCATTATTTATAATGGCCAAAATGTGAAAGCAGCCTCTGGTCCATCCACAGATGAGTGGACACAGAAAATGTGGTATACATCCAAAGGAGTATCACTCAGCCATAGAGAGAAGGAGACCTTGTCCCCCCCCTTTTGGAGAGTGAGCACGTGTGCTCAATGGGAGGGGGTTGGGGGGCACAGAAGGAAAGAGCGCGGGCATCTTAAGCAGACTCCTCACCCAGCACGGGCCCGATGGGGGGCTCAATCTTCCCACCCTGAGAGCACGATCTAAGCTGAAATCAAGAGTTGGGACACTTAACCGACTGAGCCACCCAGGTACCCCGAGAACATTACCCAGCTATAAAAAGAATGAGATCTTAGGGCGCCTGGGTGGCTCAGCTGGTGAAGCCTCTGCCTTCAGCTCAGGTCATGATCCCAGGGTCCTGGGATCGAGCTCATGTCTGGCTCCCTGCTCAGCAGGGGGTCTCCCTGTCCCTCCCTCCATACTCATGCTCTAATAAACAAATGAAATCTTAAAAAAGGAGCTCTTGCCATCTGCAGAAACACGGACCCAGCAAGTATAACGCGACGTGAAATAAGAGAAAGATGCCGACCGATTCTGCTCCTACGTGCCACCTCAGAAACAAAGCAAATGAACAAGGAAAAACACAGACAAACCAAAAACAGACTCTTACCTATAGAGAACACACGGTTCTCTATAGGTTACCAGAGGGGAGGTGGTGGGCCCAAAGGCACATACAGCAGTGCGAAAACCACCCCCACACCGTAGCTTCGCTGCATTTAATGAACACTGAGAAATACGTAGGATTGTTGAATCATTATACTGTACGCCTGCAACTAGTAACACTAAATAACACCTGAATAAAAAATAATTGTTTCAGGGACGCCCGGGTGGCTCAGTGGGTTAAGCCTCTGCCTTCAGCTCAGGTCATCGGGCTCTGCTCCGCGGGGAGCCTGCTTCCTCCTCTCTCTCTGCCTGCTTGTGATCTCTGTCTGCTGTTGTCTCTACTTGTGATCTCTCTCTCTGTCAAAACCTTAACAAATTGCTTCAAAATGCAGGAAAAAAAAATTTCACCCAAAATAAAACATTTTGCCCAGAAAAGTCATTATTTAAGAGAATGAAAAAAAAAAAACCAGACTGAACAAATATTTTCAAATCTCACACTCAAAAGACTTTGATCCGGACTATTTTTTAAAAACTTAAAATCTAACACTGATAAAACAACAGGAAGAGGGCGAAAGTCTGGAACGAGTCTTCACCGGCGAGGACGAAGGGTACGTCCGCACAGGAAGTGACGTTCCGCCTCAGCCCACAAGGAGGCGCGCCGCACACCGGTCGAAGCAGCTGTGCCCGCGGCCAGGACACCTGCGAGGCGCGGAGGAGCTGGGAGCCCCCACCCCCGTGCTGCTGGAGGGCGGAGGGCCCCGGCCAGGCTCCGCAGAGCAGGCGGACCCCGTGTCCTGTCAGGTTCAACCCACGCTTAGTAGGTGACCAGCAACGCCCTCCCAGGGACGGACCCCCGCGCGCACAAAAGTCCCCCAGCGGCGAGAGGAGCGGACACAGGCGCGGACGTGTGGCATCCTGGGGGGGGGGGGTCTCCCGGCTGCCGCGCTGAGTGACAAACCCGTCTTACTGGTCACGTACCACATGGCCCCACTGACCTCCCGTTGTCTAAGTGACAACGACGGTGACGGAGAACGGTTCAGGGTTCGGGGACGTGTCTACAAGCAGGGGAGCAGAAGAAGTTTGGGGGGCGGTGGAACAGGGCCCAGCAGTGGTAGCGACGGTTACCGGCCTCTATACCCGGGTTTCACTGGTGGTGCCGGCGGTCCCCAAGGCGCCCCCAGGCCTGGTGATTCTCTAGAAGGACTGACGAAGAGGAGGCCCGGGAGCTCTGCTCCTGGACCACTCCCAGCTCTGACCCTTGGCGGCTCAGATCCGCATCCTTCCCCGGCCCGAGCCTCACCAACAGTGCGACGGGCTTCATGAGTTCCGTCCTTCTAGCGAGTTGTCCGACCCGACGCTAACGCCAGGGACCCTCTGAACGATCGGTGGGTGTCGGAAGGCCTGGGCGGCTTTGCCATCTGGAGGACTGTGCCCTTAGCCTTGACCTTGCCCAAAAGCAGGTGCTATGGGAAAACCAGCGGCGTTCGAGCAAGGCGGGCTGCTGAGCCGAGACGGCTGTACCAACGCCAGTGGCCCGGTTTGGGAAACAGCTGGGAACGGGGAAGACACCGTCATTAGGGGAAGCTGGGGGAGGGGTCCACGGGAACTCCCCCGACTCGTTCCACAACCTGCATCAGTCGAAATTATTTCAAAGTTTGTAAGGAAAAAAAAAAAAAAGACTCAGAAAAATCGAGCTAAGGTCACCAGGCAAACACACACACGGGAGCGACACAGTGTCAGACAAGATGAAAATCGAGGCCAAAAGCATCAGGCGAGACCAGGAAGAGGATTTAACAAGATGCAGTCGCCACTGAAACTCGAGCGGGCCAGACACACGCCACACAGCGCCCGGTCGCAGAGGCCACACGGCGAGGGGAGGGATGGAGGGAAGCGTCTGGGACGTCCAGGTGGAGGCCAACCGGCCACGTGTAAGAACACGGCGAACACCCGGTTCTCCGAATCACCCGTCAACAAAGTGAAAACTGACACCACCATCTGTACGAGAATTCTCCAGCGCACGGAAGTTTAAAACTCTGGGGTCTAGGGGCGCCTGGGGGGCTCAGTGGGTTAAGCCTCTGCCTTTGGCTCAGGTCATGATCCCAGGGTCCTGGGATCGAGCCCCGCATCGGGCTCTCTGCTCAGCAGGGAGCCTGCTCCCTCCTCTCTCTCTGCCTGCCTCTCTGCCTACTTGTGATCTCTGTCAAATAAATAAATAAAATATTTTAAAAAAATTAAAAAAGGAAAAGACACCACAGTTGAGGCCATGAAGTCCAGCTGACACTTCCTTCACAAGACGTCTCCCTCCATGGAGAGTGTCAGGGTTAAAAAAAAAAACATAAAAATGAAAAAAATAAAACTCTGGGGTCTAAGTGGAAGTCGGAGTAAGAACCACACACACAGGCCTCTCGGACCGACGCGGTGCCGGCGAAGAAGGCCGAGCTGGCGGAAGACAGTAACGTTCTACTTACCTACTTTCACTCTTTTGTATTGAGTAACTTGACAACCGACTCTGATTTGAAAAATAAGCGGGAGGAGATGCTATGAACGTGAAATTAACTTAAGCAAAACTGGTACAACGTCATGTAGGAAAAGTAACAGCAATTAAAGACCCACAACTACAGAAGATTTCACGTATTTCGGTCAATCCTACATACCGTAATTTGAAGACTTATATTAAGTGAAAGACCTACCAGGACATTTAAAAATCAGGGGCGCCTGTGCGGCTCAGTGGGTTAAGCATCTGCCTTTGGCTCAGGTCATGATCTCAGGGTCCTGGGATCAAGCCCAGAGTTGGACTCCCTGCTCAGCGGGGAACCTGTTTCTCCCTCTCCCACTCCCCCTCCCACCACCACCACTCCTGCATTTTAATAAATAAATCTTTTCTAAAAATTTAAAAATCGTTGGAATGAACCCCAGCAGAGGTTTAAACCCACCCAAATGATAAGAGACCTGGACGAGGTTCTGAAGACCTCACCCCTCCTGCCCACCAAACCAAAAAGTTCCCGATGAATTTGACCCAGACCTCAAAGGACTTCCTTTTGCTTTTTTTCTAGAACCTGCCGAAAAGCCAAGTTCTAAATTCTTTCTGTAAGGCTGGCACAATTTAAATTTAATTCTAAAATCAGAACCAAACAAAACTACAGACCAACCCCTTTGTACACACGGCTACAAAAGTACAGAGCACAGACCCACGGAATTCGCATGTTCGAAGCGTGTCAGTTAACACACAGACGTGGCTCAGTGTCTGGCGCACTACTCCTTGGTATCCCTCATTAAAAAACTGAATCAGGGGCGTCTGGGTGGCTCAGTGGGTTAAAGCCTCTGCCTTCAGCTCAGGTCCTGATCCCAGGGTCCTGGGATTGAGCCCCGCATCAGGCTCTCTGCTCAGCAGGGAGCCTGCTTCCTCCTCTCTCTCTCTGCCTGCCTCTCTGCCTACTTGTGATCTCTGTCTGTCCT
>NW_019154114.1:18602842-18616198 GCF_002288905.1 Enhydra lutris kenyoni
AAGGGCGCCTGGGTGGCTCAGTGAGTTAAAGCCTCTGCCTTCAGCTCACGTCATGACCTCAGGGTCCTGGGATCGAGGCCTGCGAGCGGCTCTCTGCTCAGCGGGGAGCCTGCTTCCTCCTCTCTCTCTGCCTGCCTCTCTGCCTCCTTGTGATCTCTGTCAAATAAATAAGTAAAATCTTAAAAAAAAAAAAAATTCATCATCTGGATAAAACTCTTAACATAAATACAAATAAAGGAATCTTAACACAAAAATCTATCTGCAAAGCCAGCATCTGCTTCATGGTAAGAAACCAGACGCATCTGCATTAAAGTCAGGAGTGGGAAGGGGCATCATCGCTACTGAAATTCTGAAGGTATTTGCTGATTTGGTCAACTCAGAGAAAGAAAAGATCTAGAAATTCCAAGAGTAGGGAAACTATCCTCATTTTCAGGTCCACACAATCATAGTAAGTGGGTTCACTAATTGTATACAAGTCAGGAAGGCTGGAGGGAAAAAGAAGGGATCTCGGGAGCCAAAAACCAGCCTGGGGAGTCATCAGAAATGTCCACTCTCCGCTCCCTCCCCAGCCCTACCGAGTCAGAAACTCAGCTGGGGTCGGAGGGAGCCCTACCACCTTGCCCTTTAGCACACCTTCTAGAACATTCTGATGCAGACCCCAGGTTGAAAACCCCCAGACCAAAAAATTCAGCAAGGTAGCTGGGTACAAAACTAGGCAGAGAAATTTAAAAACCTTCCTGTGTTCAATCAATCATCAGGGGTAAAAGTCCACAGACAAAGCCAGCACCAACAACGAAATCTAGGCGGCAAACTTAGATGTTTTGTCCTTGGGGCAGGAGGAAGCCACTTGTGCCAGGTGTCAGCTCTGCCTACACTGATCCCCATGGAGCGCCATCTCCGAAACGCAGCCTTTTTAGAACGGTTATCTAAGGTCAGAGAAAGCAAACAGGCAGGCACAGGAAGGAAATTTCCAAAACAGAGAAGTCAGCGGGGAACAGCTCTTCTTTTTATCATCAAACTCCAGTTCTTAAAGCATGAAGCAGAGACCAGAGTTCGTAGAGAAATGCAGGGGATGAGAAAGTGGTCCTCCTCTCCCTCCCCTTCCTCCCTTCTCCTACTTTGGGTAGGGGGCGGGGAAGGGGCAGAGGGGGAAGGAGAGAGAAGCCCAAACAGAGTCCACGCCCAGTGAAGAGCCTGACATGGGGCTTGATCTCACGACCCTGAGATCATGACCTGAGCCAGAATCGAGAGGCAGAGGCTTAACCCACTGAGCCACGCAGGTGCCCCGAGAAAGTAGTACTTTAAGTCAGTGGGAAAGAAACATACCATTAAATATAAAAGATACTAGAATTCATTTGGGGGCAAGACAGAGGTACATTTAAATTACATCTTGAATGGGTCAAAAATTTAGGAGGAGAGAAGAGCAGAGAAGCAGAACAAAACATGATTTTTTTTTTTTTTTAAATCCCAGAGTGGGGGAAAAAAGCTTTCTAAGCAAACTACAAATCTCAAGCCTTACAAGGAAATGCTGGTAAACAGGGGGACAAATGCGTCATTCGCACATACAAAAATAAAGCCAAACAAACTGGAAAAAGTACTCAGCGAACAAATGCTTCCTTTGAAAAGGCACTCTCGCAAATCGGTCCAAAGAAAACCCGCGTCCCAGAGAAGCAGGTGGAGGGCAGGACCCAGGTGGCGTTTGAAAGCTGAAGCCACACGGTCACTCAGAGGAAACGCCAGGCCCACGAAAACCGTCCTAACACGGTGTCGGTACACACGGCCTACAGGCACGGAGGGGCGTCCGGAGCATAAACTGAACTCGAGAGGTTTGCTCGTCGGTCAGCATTGATTCAACAATTCAACTCCTAATAGTTCATTCGTCCCGACTAAAATCACATCTAGACACACTCCAGGAGAGGCGCGATAGCCACGACCGGCCGCAGAGCCACGGTCCCGGCCACGGAGGCTTCCCGGTCACGGAAGCCATGTTGACACCATGGACCCCCATCCTTTTACCTCTTCCATCCAGCACCTTCTGCGGCCCTGACTGGTCTTCACTTACGGAGAAACTGGTCCCGAATCCTTATTTCTGTTGCATGGAAAAACCCTGTAAGCTGGTAAGACCAGCTCCGTGTGTGTCCCAGGCCTGGGGTTTCCCAGGTCCGGTGGTCCTCGCTGCGGCGACACCCTCAACAGGTTTGTGTGCGGAGATCCTCCCAGTGAGACAGGCCCACTGGCAGGGCCGCACCCCCAGGGGGCCGAGCGCCTGGGCTGGGACCCTGCCTTGCCCTGTGTAAGCGTGCCCTCCTGGTGAACGGGTCCCCACTTGTCACTTGCCCTCTGATGACAAGAGACCCAAAGCACAGGGCGTCCACCAACAAAATCCAAGCCTGACAGCCAGACGACGGGGCTCGAGGTACAAACACCAACACACCTGTTATTAGTGAGGTACTCAGTTGCTTTTTTATCAAAAGAAATTCCAGAACAGATGGAAGGAGCAGGACCGACCTAACTCTTTGGTTTTATGGTCAGGATATCCGAGGAGCCTCCCCGCCCCGATCTACTACCCCACCGGCTGGGGAGACCCCACAATGTACCTGAGCAGCTTATGAAAAACTGGCCTTTCAGGAGGAAAATCGATCACGACTATGTCCAGGTCAGGCCGCCGCCCCTCTGCGTAGTCTGGACACGCATTTTTCTTTTAAAAGCTCATTTGCAAGGCCTTCTGCTCAGTCGGGGGCACTGCTAAGGGCAAAGTTTGGGGAGCCCCCCGGGAGAAAAGGCCACACCTGCCAGATGCGAACAGCTTGGCTTACCGTGGCTTCTAAGCAGGCAGGTTCTAGAGTGAAAGGCCCCATATCCGTCCCATCTCCAGAAAGTTCAAGTTGACAGCGAAAGACCCAAGAACCAGGTGTAGGTCTCAGAGCCGAGCCCACAGCTCCGTCCAGGAAGGAGGGACTTCTCGAGGCAGGCTTCGATTCCCTGGCCCGGCCTCAGACCCTCACCCAGGGTCATGGTCAGCTCGCCGGGATCACTCAAGTCCATTTCAAGTGAGTCCCTGCTGTCAGATGACCCATCACCCCTTTGGGGGCCACTGGGCTGGACAGTGACACTGAGGCGGTGGTCAGGAACCCAGGCCAGTAGGGTCGTTACTCACCACTAATTCATGCCAGAGGACCTCTCAGAGCTTCCGAATTCCCATTTAAGTTAGCAATGGAACTGCCTGGAACCCGTGTAGAC
Organism: Enhydra lutris kenyoni; assembly: GCF_002288905.1. NCBI lineage: Eukaryota > Metazoa > Chordata > Mammalia > Carnivora > Mustelidae > Enhydra > Enhydra lutris. Next base: position 18,606,083 of record NW_019154114.1, read on the forward strand.
TGTGGCACAGATTCATTTAAAAGCAGCTGAGAAAGGTGGGGGGAGAGGGGACCCTATTACAAACACCTGTGGGGACACCTGCTCTCTCGCTGTTTATGCTTTTTGATAAATACACAAATTTTAGGTCATAGGAAGCTGCCCCCAAAAGGCACACGGAGACTCACATCCCAATGTCCCCGCCCTCTACCAGCTGGAAGGGAACATCGAGGCATGTTTTCAACTGCAGTGGCTCGAGCGGGGGGCCAGGTGACCCCGGCAGGCGGAGCCCTGCCCTGCACGGCCGGAATGCGCGTGCCCAGCAGACGCGAACTCGGGCGGAGGTCTCAAGCGTCCATGTCTCCGGATTTCAGGGACGAGAAACAGACTAAAAAGCTTAAGCTACCAACGGACACCCAGGGTTCCTGCGAAGCGTACCCACCAATCCACATGCGGCACCGAAGGAATTTTACTGAGTCCGATTCAGCGCGTCCCAGACCAGCTGGGCGTGGCCAGCACGGCCCTGTGTTGAACACGTGCGACGGGGAGGGCCCCGCAGGCCGCCCTCTGTCCAGGGCCGGCGCCCAGGAAGGCCCGAGCTCTGGGAAACCTCATTCAGCCTCCGGGATGTCCCGGAGCCCTTCGCTGTGGCGGCTCCGCCCACTGATCTCCAGCAAGGCCTGGGCCTCGGGGTCCACGTCCAGGATGCTCTTGTTGCTCTTGGCCTTGGGAGGAAAGGAAGGGATGTGAACATCTCCCTGAGAGCCAGCATCGAGCCCGAACGTCCTGCTGACTGTAAGCTCACGACAGCACCATCAGCATCCTGAAAACACCGAGGGGGCTCCGGCGCTCTGACCCCAGGATGCCATCGCTGGGAGCTCACGGGGCGCAGAGGGCCCGAGGACGGCTCACTGCAGAACCACAGGACCAGAAGGAAGCCCGGACCTCCCTCACCTTGAAGACGCGCCACAAGCCCCCCAGCTTCCAGCCTTGGGCAGGGCCCCGCCTCCAGGAGGGTTCACTCTACGAAACCCCAGGGACCGCGACGGGACTCCCGGCCCTGCTGCGTGCCCACGAGCATCTCTCTGTCCAGCAGCAGCCGCTGGGACCGAGGATAAACGACCTCCAGACGGAGCAGTGAAAGGGGCAGCTTGGAGAGAGCTGGACAGCGGCCCCCGCTCACCTGCTGCGAGCCTGAGGCGTCCCCCACGGCCCACACCTCCATCTTCTCAAAGCCGAAGTTCTCCTGGGCCGACAGCTGAGGGCTGTTGTAGGTGGTGCACTTGGGCTTGGCCTTGCTGTGTCCCTTCCCGAAATCTACATCGACCCACAGCCCGAAGTAGTTGTGTTGTCCTCCCATGCCCTGTTGGGGAGGGGGGGGTGGGGGTGGGGGGAGCAAAGCTGCCTCAGTGGAAGCCGCCAGACTTACGGGGCTGCTTCTCCCTTGGGCTGACTACTGGCGATTCGTGAGGACCTACTGGGTGCTGTTCCAGAGGCCCCCCAACTGTCCTTTCTGGGAGGTGTTTGGGGTCCTCAGGGGGCCCCCCCAGGAGCCTCATGGTGAGCCCAGGAAAGAGCAGAGCACGGGGGCCCTTTCCACCCAGACAGGCTGGACCAGCCTTCTCCGGCCTCCACTCTACAAGCACAGAGCTGGGCTTTCCCAAAAGGTGCCTTGGGTTACGCAGCACAGGAAAGGAATCGGCTGTGGTGCTGGCAGGAGGCCCATTTCCCAGCCAAACCAAGCAGGCACTAGGGAGCTGCTTTGGGGTACAGAGTGTGGGGACACCCATCCCAGCTCCACCCTTGGCCCGCACCCTCATCCTCTTCCTCCCAGGGCTGAGTCTCCGGGCTGCAGAATGAACAGACGGGAGGTACACTCACCCCGACGGGAGCCCCAGTTTTATGAGTCACCCCGGACTGCTCCTGATGGCTCCCAGGAGCGCAGATCTGGGTGTGCCCCTCTCCAGCTCACCTCCAGCCACAAAGGCCATGGCCCAACCAGGTGACCCCAGGAAAACTGGCCGAACCCACCCTTTGCACACAAGTCATGGACATGCCCAGCAGGGCCCGACCTCACTGGCGAGAACCGTCCGAGCTGTCACTCGCCGCGGCACTGAGGCCCAGGCAGAGCGGAGTGACCATAGGCCACACCCATAAGCACAGGCACGCGGCTCCCCTGGCTCGCGGGGAAAGCGTCAGCCCAGGCATGTCGGGACTGGCCCCCCCGAAGGAAGGACATCATGGAGGTGGGACAGCCCCGGCTCCCCGAGTCCTTACCAGTCCGTTTGGGATGGTCTGCTGCCCGTGATTCAGGTACATGTAGTGGTCGTTGTAACCCGTGGACGTGTACACGGCCATGCGGGGCGAGATGGAGAACAGGAAGCACGTGTCGTCCCCTGAAAGGGACCAGAGTGGGGACAAGCTTGCATCGACGATCCCACACAGCACCGTTTCGCATAATTCTGGGGAACTGGGGCCCAGGGAAAGCAAGCCCCTTGCTGCTGCGCCCAAAGCCGCGGGCCTTCCAACCGCAGAAACGGTGACCAGCCAGGAGGGACAGCCGGGCTGCTGCATCACCTCAAGGTCGGGACAGCTCCCAGGACAGACAGGGTGGGAAGGCGCTGAAGGGTCCTGCATCTGTGATGCGAGGCCGCCCTCTGCTGGACGTCCGCCCTCGGGTCCCGGGACAGTGCGGACTCAAGTTGGAACACCTGCCAACTGTGTGTGCCCACTGTCCCTCGCGGAGCTCCTGCTGCTGGAGAACACGAAGACCAGCAGAGCCGACCCGGAGTTAATCCCAGAGGAGCTGGGAGACGCGGACGAGAGCCTCCCACCGCGCAGACAGCAGCCTGTCGTTCCCCCAAAGCCTTGAACGGGGCTCAGGGAGGATGCCTCGTTCACCCCCCAGACCCCGTGATGAGGAAGGCGAGGTGCAGAAGTGCGTGGACAAGGCAGGGCTGAGACAGTGGCCCCCAGAAAGGTCCCGGGCTGGTGTCCGGGAGCGTGGATTTGGGGAGGGTCCCCCACTCCCAGAAATGTTGAGGGGCGCCCCGTGCAAACAGTGTGCTTGGCACAGAACACCTGCTTTTGCTTTCCTCCCGGGACTCTGGGGTTTGGGGACTCTCGTGACCGGCCCCCCAGGAAAACGCCGGGTGCCGAGCCCCTAACGGTCCTTGCTGGTGGACGATACTGTTGGGGAATCCCGTGGGACCCCCAGGAGAGGGCTCCAGAAGCCGGCGCCTGTCCCTCTGCCCACCTCATTCCATGTCCTCTCGCTCTCCACGTCCTCTCGCTCTAATTAATCACAGCCACGAGGGTGACCATACCCTGAGGCCCACAGGTTCTCCCAGAGAGTCCCTGACATGTGGGTGGTCTTGGGATCCCTGACACAGTGGGGAAAAGCCGGTAGCAACCGTGGATTAAAGATCTGGAATAGTCCGCAACCTCAGAGAAAACTAAATCCTGAAAACAACAGGATCTCAGGGATTCCGCTCACGACTCCCAACCCCCACCCAGCCGCAACGACGACCTCCCTCACACTGTCAACTCTGCACCGGGACACGGCCTCCCGGCCTGCAGAGCCTTGCCTCATGAGGGAAGGTGTGCAGAGTGCACGTACGACAGGACACACAGGGCACCCATGACCCTCCCATTCTGGGAAGGCTTCCTGGGGCTGAGTCCCGACAAGGAGCTGGTCAAGCAGACAGGCCGGGCGGAGAGAAGGGGCAGCATGTGCTCAGTCTGAGAACGAGACGGAGCCCAGCCCGCAGGAAGTCTGGGGAGACAGAGCACGGGGGGATACACGCCAGTCATGAGGCTGGAGATACAACACGTGCCCCTACAGGCAGCATTCAAGGGTCCCAAGAGAAGACACCACGTCAGATGTGCTGGGATGTGGCAAGTGGACTGGAGGCAAGATGGAAACCAGGGGCCGGTCAGGAGGCGAGAAGAGCAACACTGGCAGGAATGGCCTAAGAGAAGGTGGGGGGTGGACACAGGACCCTCCCATTCACACTCATGGTCCCCATCCCCGAAGAGCGAGTGGCATTAGTCTCTCACATCTAGGGACCTGGACTGGGAGGGTATTAACCACCAGGCTCCTGGATATGAGGGCGGGACTGCATCAGGTCTCAGAGCCCCTGGGCAAGTCCCCCAATGCGCCACTGGGGGGACCCACCGGGGACACAGGCACCAGGGCCACAAGTCAAGGCACACGCAGCAGTGTCAGACCTGGGAAGGCAGGTGTACCTTTAAGTGTGAGAACAGCCCATGACCCAGGAGATAAATGATCCTTGAAAAATGTTGATCGGGGCACATTTTTTTAAGGAAGGGGAAGTATTTACTCCAGAGACTTTCCCCCAGTGCACTGAAAGCCACGCAAGGGGAGCTCGAATTGCCAACAAAAATCCCAAGACTGGAAAACCAGGGCGGAGGAGAAAGGCAGACCCCGTGGAACAGACGCACCGGCGGGGAACGGGCCGTCCAGGGATAGGGGAGGGTCCGGGACAAGAGCCATCCACCAGACAGGACGAGCAGAAGTGACCCCAGCCCTGCCTCCCCCGGGGCCTTGACCCATGTGGTTTAATAATGGTGTCGCCTCCTCACCTGAGACCCAGGGTGGGGATACCTGTCCTGTGTCCCTTTCTCTGCTGCCACAATCCCTAGACCACGTAAAGCAGCATCTCCTGCTCCTGTCCTCCCCACCGTGTCCAGAGACGCCCGCGGAGGAGCCGAAGAAAGGCTCCGGACACTCACGCCCTCGGGCGGCGCAGGCGTCCCCAGGCAGCAGCCGCGAGACCGAACGCTCAAGGAGCACCGAGCCGCCGCGGGCGCCGTGGGGGACCCCGTCTCACCTTGAAACTGAGGCTTGACCTCCCAGGAGCAGGAGGCGAAGCCGCCAAACACCTGGCCGGCGTGGTCCTCCAGCAGCAGCACGCAGGGGCCCCTGCGGGTGACGCGGCCGCACAGCTGGGCGAAGCTGTGTCCGTGCAGCTCGGACGAGAAGAGCAGCCGCCAACGTTGCTGCTGCTCGCGGCGCAGGTGGGAGTTGATGTAGATGACCGACGGGACGTCCAGGACGCTCTCGAACACCCTCTCCTGGTCAACGTGACGCTCGGGGACGAGGGCGGCCAGGTCGAGGGGGGAGCGCAGGAGGAGGAAGCCTCGGTGGACGACCACGCTCAGAAACGTGGCCACGAGGGGAGCCCTGAACACCCAGGCCTCGATCGTGGCTCGGTCACACTCACGGTCCAGCTGCTGAGGCCCCGGAAGCTTCTCGCCACCTTGGGGAGGGACAGACCCAAACCGTGTGGCCACCGCGTCCCCGGACATCCACTCCCCACACCCAGGCAGCCCAACATGGGAGCCACGCGTGGCTTCTGAGCGCCTGACGCATGGCTGGTCCAAACAGAGTCGCACTAAGTATAAAACGCACACCCGGTTCCGAAGATCCCGTGTGAAAAAGCAACTCAAGATCTGTCACTTTTTATATCCATCACCGATGCTCAAGCATCCTTCGGACGTCTTAGAACTAACTCCCCTTGTTCCTTTTTACTCTTTCCATGTGGCTACTAGAATATTTAACCTTTCACACGTGGCTTGCCTTGGTGCCTACACTGATCTCAGCCCATCTTTTCTTCCCATTGCGAGCCACACATGAGAGGCCCAGGAGGGAGCCAGGCCTCACCCCTACACCCGGTCCTGAAGCCCCCAGCAGGTGTACCCAAGAGAGCCAGGCCAAAAACCATTCTTCGACAGGCTTCCACCCAACACAGCTCTTTTGAAAGGCCCTAGAACTGTGACCCTCTCCAGGCAAGTCAGGGCAGGGCTGGTAACTTACAAGACACCCCCACTGCCAATTTATCTGGGAAGGATGGGTGTCATTAACTAGGAATTATGCTTGACCCCACAGTCGTGTTTTCTATGGCTTACCCTCCGAGAATGGAGGGGACACGGTGGGGATACCGGAAGGCTGACCCCTGATATTTTACATATATTATGTTATTCTCCTGTCAAAGTTCCAAATTCATCACTTGATTTTGAAACAGGACCATTTTCAAACCGCCTTTTAAAGTTCAGCTTTATAATAAAATAATGCTTTTATAAAAATAAATCTACTTCGCAGAGATTCACCACAGCTATTTTTAAATCCCAAGGAAATTCCAATGTATACGGTTTCTCACTCAATGATAGTAGATACACATTATCCTCAATTGCACATGGAACATTCTCTGGAACAGATCGTACAGGAGTGCATGAAGCATGCCTCAGTAAATTTTAAAGGACTAAAATCATACAAGGCATGTTCTTCAACCACAATGGAAAGAAATTATAAATCAACAAAAGAAGCCGATTTGGGAAATTCACGAACACATAGAAGTCGAATAACACACATCTAAGTCACCAACAGACCAAAAGAGGAATCACAAGTTAGAAAAGGCTGAGAGGGTTGAACACATACACACAACACACCAAAACTTACGGGACACAGCTAAAGCAGTACTTAGAGGGAAATGTATAGCTGTAAATGCCTATATTGAAAAAGAGAGATCTCCAGTCAATAACCTAACCCTCAACCTCAGAAAACTAGAGAAAGGAGACCAGACTAAATGTGAAGCAACCAAAGAGAAAGGCAAGACTAGGGTAGAGAAGATTATAGTAAGAGACAGCAAAAACCAACTATATCAAAAATTGGAGGTGTGCCTGGATGGCTCATGGGTTAAGCCTCTGCCTTCTGCTCAGGTCATGGTCTCAGGGTCCTGGGATCGAATCCTGCATTGGGCTCTCTGCTCAGCGGGGAGCCTGCTTCCCCTTCTCTCTCTGCCTGCCTCTCTGCCTACCTGTGATCTCTGTCAAATAAATAAATAAAATCTTTAAAAAAAAAAAAAAAGCTGGCTCTGTGAAAACATCCACCAAAAATGGATAGACCTTCAACTAGACTGATCAAGAAAATAAAAAACTGGGACGCCTGGTGGCTCAGTGGGTTGAGTGTCTGTCTTCAGCTTGAGTCATGATCCCAAGGTCCTGGGATCGGGCCCCATATCAGGCTTCCTTCTCAGCAAGGAGCCTGGTTCTCCCTCTGCCTGCTGCTCCCCCTGCTTACGCTTTCTTTCTCTCTGATAAATAAATAGTTAAAAAATAAAAAAAGAAAGAAAGAAAAAAAGCTTTAAAAATAAATAAATAAATAAAAAGCCTAAGCCTAAGCCTTCTGACTAATATCAGAAATCAAAGTGGGACATCACTACTGATCCTGCAGAATAACCATTATGAAGAATACTAGGAACCATTACATTAATTTCTGCATGTTTAGGACTTTCCCAAATGCCTCTTATTACTGATTTGTAATTCCTTTCCACTGTGGTCGAAGAATCACACTTTGTATGATTTCAGTCCTTTTAAATTTATCACAAGGCATGTTTCATGGCCAACCAGTAAGATAATCTGGAAAAAACTTGGACGACTCACATTTATGCATTTCAAAACTTCCCTGCAAGGCCACAGTGACCGAGGCCGTGTGGTACCAGTCTCCGTGTGAAGGTCTCTGTGGGTGGGTGTGCATGGCACTTGCCTTGAATGTCCATCTCGGAGAAGAGCTGGGCGGCCAACGCCTGCACCCTGGCAGGGGGATCTGGGCCTCTCTTCTGGGTCCAGCCTCTCAGCTCCTGTCTGTAGCTGAGCACATGCACCACAGAGCCAACCAGATCCTCTGTAAACTGCAAGACCACGGTTTTACCATTCGTCACATTTCCGCCATGACCCACAGCCTACATCCTAGCAACACAGGGAAGGGCGCTTTATCTCTTCAATGCCGACTACAATGGGCCACAACGTGGGAAGAGATTATGTTACCGGGTAGGAGTTCCAGTTCTATTTCGCCAAGGCCTCTGTCCGGAAGTCCTGACCTCACCAGTGATGTGGTCTAGAGTCCCTGAGGGGGACAGCTCCATGTGCCTCCACCAGCTGTACCACCGTCCCAAGTCCCCACCTGAGGACAGCCAAGGCTGCTTGGCATGGCTGCTAATGGCCTCATGACCTACCTTCTGGACTTCTCTTGCTTTCACAGGACCTTCTGTGGCAGAAATCATTTTCAGGATTACAAGACTCTTCTCCTCGGAGTTTCCCTTCAATAGGTGGGACATGGACACTGTGAACTGCTCCTGGGAGACGTTGTCGCTGGGCCCCTTGGCCTTCCCCGTCAGGTCGACCCTCCGCATGCCATCATGGAGTCTGGTGACCATCTCCGGGGGAAGAGCTTCCCCAACATGCTTCTGTTGGGAACAAGTGGGAGAAAAGGCTGGACGGGGTCGAACTACGCATGGTAGGATCACAGGAAAAGGACTAGGCACCAAGAGTGACCACTGCCACTTCCAGATGCTTCCACCAGCACTCAACCTTCCTAAACCCCACATGTATCCTCTCTCCCCCACCCAACAGAATCACATCACCCCAAAATGCACATGCCTGATGTGTCCTGGCATGCAGTTCACCTTGGCCATCAGACTCTTCCAGAGTCTATTCCCTTCCTGTCCTCCAAACTTTCCAGTCCCCCCAAGACTGGTCACATTGTTCCTGCCCCTGACCACCGCCTGCTCTTCACTCTGCTTACACCTTCATTCTAGACTACAGTGGCCACGTGCATGTCTGAATTTATTAACCCACGGAATGTACTTGTGTGCATAACTGATCTGCTCTCCTCTAGATAGGGGAGCCAGCTCCTCTTACCCAAAGTCTTTGTGTTTAATATGTATTTTTACTTAAGTTTTATTTAAATTTTAAATCTAATTCTTTTTTTTTTTTTTAACTTATTTTACCAAGAGAGTGCAAGTGAGAAGTGAGCATGGGAGAGAGGCAGAGGGAGAATCTCAAGCAAACTCTGTGCTGATCATGGAGCCCAACGCGGGGCTTGATCTCACCACCCCGAGATCATGACCTGAGCAGAAAGTAAGAGTCAGACGCTCAACTGACTGAGCCACCCAGGCGCCCCAATTTTAAAACTAAATCTTAAATAACATCTTGCCAGTAACATTCTGTAAACACCGTTTTCCTGTTCCACTCCAACATGCAATGCGAATTGCTCCAGGGATTACGGAAAGACGGAGAGAACGCAATTCCCAAACGGAACCCCGAGCTTCCTTTGAGCAGGGTCTGAACACCGGGTTCTCTCCAATGGCTCCCTGTGTTGGCAGTCTGGGACAACACGGATATCCACAAGCTCGTAAGGGAGGTTCCAGAGCTCACATCTCAAGAGGAGTCCTACTTCTGTCCGTGGTCTCCAGGTTCTCTTGAAAAGGCAACTTCTGCTGCTTCCCCGGAAGAAACGTTCCCTGGTCACCAGGGCCTTCTGATCACCTTTTCCCCGTGTGCTACGATACACACACGGGAACGCTGCTACCCAACCCTGCACTCACGCCGTTAACTGGCCTGGGGTTCTGCCTGCTTTGGCTTTGTGGGTGACCCAGCAGACCGGGGTGCCTGGGTCTAGCAGAGGTCCATGTACACCCCCAAGTGCCGCATACACCCCCCACAGAACTGTGACCCGGATGACCTCCCCGGGCGGTTTCCTCGTCTGGAACGGGAGCATGTTGTAGGATCTCCAAGGCCCCCACCAGCTCCCACCCTGCACTTTCCGGAAGAGGCAGCTACAAGACTGCCCTCCCCTGATGCAGCCCTCCTCATCGCCCAGGAAGGTGGGCTGGAGGGCTCTCTTGGCCACTGTCTTGCTCAGTCTGGGCATTCAAACATGATGTTAACAAAACCCCATGGAGGGACACCTGGGTGGCTCGGTCTTGGAGGGAAATCAGCGGACAAAACTTTAAGAGCCAGAATGCAGCGCTGGCCCCGTGGTTGACCTCAAGTTAGAAGTGTCCCCCAAGGGGCGCCCAGGTGGCTCAGTCAGGTAACCGTCTGCCTTTGCTTATGATCTCAGGGTCCTGGGATCGAGCCTGGCGTCAGCAACACGCTCAGCAGGCAGTCTGCTTCTCCCTCTGCTCCTTCCCCTGCCACGCTCTCTTTCTTTCTAATAAATAAATAAAATCTTTTTTTTTTTTTTTTTTTTAAAGATTTTATTTATTTATTTGACAGAGAGATCACAAGTAGGGAGAGAGGCAGGCAGAGAGAGAGAGAGGAGGAAGCAGGCTCCCT
>NW_019154114.1:18616298-18698687 GCF_002288905.1 Enhydra lutris kenyoni
TTTTTTTAAAGATTTTATTTATTTATTTGACAGAGAGATCACAAGTAGGGAGAGAGGCAGGCAGAGAGAGAGAGGAGGAAGCAGGCTCCCTGCCGAGCAGAGAGCCTGACGCGGGGCTCGATCCCAGGACTCTGAGATCATGACCTGAGCCGAAGGCAGTGGCTTAACCCACTGAGCCAGCCAGGCGCCCCAAATAAATAAAATCTTAAAAAAAAAAAAAAAAAGTGTCCCCCCAAACACCACACTACTGAGGCAGAGCAGAGCGACGACGACAGATCCCGCAGCCTGCAAGGAGGAAAAGGCAGACCACGCGCCTTCCACAGAGAACGCACTTAGCGTTGTTGCCAAACACGTGTCAGACCACAGGGGAGAGCCGCAGTGGGCAGGGACCACACTGGGGGGCACCTGCTGAGACCCCACCCTCGCTGCCCCCGCAGCTCTTGCCTTCAGCGCCTTCAGGGAGAAGGATCGGGACGAGGTGTCTGAGCCGTGTGTCTCCGACGACAGAGCGTCAAACAGTCTGTCGATCTCCGCCTGCTCCTCAGGAAGAAACTGGGAGCAAAAATTCGGCCCCAACTGGCTTCTGCTGTTCCCCATCCCTCCTTGTGTCCAGCACAATTCTCTGCAGAAGACAGCAAGTTAGAGGTCGAGTTAGAGAGCTCATAGAGAATACATGTTAGTAGGTATACACGGTCAATTAATATAGATTTAGGTGCAAAAAAGCGGCTGAAACTCATCTAGGGACGCCTGGGGGTGCTCAGTCAGTTAAGTGTCTGCCTTCGCCTCAGTCATGATCCCAGGGTCCTGGGATCGAGTCCTGACTCAGGCTCTCTGCTCGCCGGGGAGCCTGTTTCTCCTTCTCCCTCTGCCCCTCCCCTGCTTGTGTGCGCCGACAAATAAATAAATACAAACTTTTAAAAGATAAAAATAAATAAAATAAAACTCATCAGAACTAAGTCATGGAGTGGATGTGAATCAGGCAGGAAAACCGGCCCCGACCCCCATGGTCTCCTCCAGCACACTCGTCTGGACTTACTTGGAAACATGGTTCCTACATGCATGTACCTAAAAGGTAGAAGTGTCTGTTTGTTCCTCGAACTCCTCTTATTTTCAAAACCAACTTGTGGGGCACCTGGGTGTCTCCGTCAGTTTTGGATCAAGTCATGGGATCGAGTCCCGCATCAGGCTCCTTGCTCAGCAGGGCGTCTGCTTCTGCCTCTCCCTTGGCTCATGCTCTCGCTCTCAAATAAATAAAATCTTGAAAAAACAAAACCTAACTTGAAAAAAGTCTGTAAAGCTGGGTGATCACATGTACTTGAATAAAATCACCTTGAAAATACCACCCACGAAGCAAGCATAGGACTGGACAAGCTCTTCCCGGGACCCTGCCTCTGGCCCCAGCAGCTGCAAGGGCTGGGGCAGGCTCTCGAAGCTTCCATGCTTCCACGTCCTCCTGTGTGCAATGGGCATCAGCACGCCCTCCGACAGAGGTCGTGGTGACCACTGGGCTAGGCAGCCCAAGCAAAGGGTTGAGAAGGTGCCCCTGACCTTCAAGGGACAGTCACAGAGACGGGCACCCGAAGGCCCGGGGGTCTTGTTCATTGTCACAGACCCCATTACAGAAAGGGGTTGAGTGCCACCCGATCTGGGAGTCAAACAGAAAAGCACAGCCAGAGAGGAAAAAATCTCTTAAAAGGCCAAGTGCTGCGGCTTGTCCCTCCCACCCTAGACTTCACCTGGAAGCCGGCGTCGATGAAACTGCTGGAGAGAAAAGCACCTTCTTCCCCAGCCCAGGAGGGAATAGCCTCCCACCAGGTCAAGGCAGGCCAGCCCAGGCCCCCCAAGATCTGGTTGATCAGTACCCCGAGGGCAAACAGGGTGCAGCCCTCATTTTTCTTCCTCCTCCTCCTGGAGAGATTCACTTAATGTAAAACTAACCACTTTAAAATGAACAATTCACTGGCACTCGGCGCACAGTGTGGGGCAACCACTACCTCCACCAGGTTCCAGGTATTTTTGTCGCCCCCCAAAGGACACCTCGTGCCCATGAGCCATTCCTCCCCAACCCCTCCCCTAGCCCCCAGGGCCGCCAATGCGCCGTGTCTGCGGGCGTCTCTGTTCCCGACATTCCGCATACACGGAATGACACAATCCGCAGTCTTGCGGGTCTGGCCTCTCTCCAGCAGCATCCGGGGTTCAGGGCTCAGCCGCACCGCCGCAAGCGTCCACTCAGTCCCGTAGGGTTGAGCACTGGTGGATGCCAGGCCACGCTGGGTGTACCTGTTCATCTGCTGTCGGACAGCTGGGCCGGCTCTACCTACTGGGTATCGTCAGTAGTGCTGCTACGGAGTCCCGGCTTTCAGGCCGTGGGGGTACCCACCTAGGAACCGAGTCGCTGGGTCATATGGTGACCCAATGTTTAATTCACAAGGAACCACCAAACGGTGTTCCATTTTCCATTCCCAGCGGCAAAGCGCGAGGGTCCCCATGTCTCCATATCCTCCCTGATGCTTCTATTACTTCTCCATTTTTTTGATTCCAGCCATCCTGGCAGGGGACCCATCTGTCCTGCAGAGAAAGATGCAGGCGGGGACTGGGACAGGGACCTTAGAGCACTTGCAAAGGCAGCTGGAGAGCAGGGCTCACACAGCCCAGCTCGGGGCTGTCACTCACGGGCCACCTGATCCAATGCTTCCACTCCTCAAGTTTCCCAGCAGTGTGAGAGCCAAAAAGGAAAACCTCCAGCCTGGACTCAAGGGCCAGTCTGCGGGAGGCTCTCCTCTTCTCTAAAAGGAGGGGGCTGCGCCAGCTGGTGCCTGGTCCCCTCCAGGGGCACAGCCCAAACAACTGCGAAGAAAACACCTGACTGTGCAGGACTCAAAGGCGAGATGAGCCACCATCGCAGGATTTGTAAATGCCCACTGATCTGGGAGGAGGGTAGCAAAGAGCGCAGAGCAAAGGAAGAAGCTACTGGCATCATTGACGCAGCCGTGAACGGGATACGTTCTAGGAACCGTGAGCCCGTGCTATCCGCACTGAGCGTCCCAAGGCCATGCCCCGGAGGAGTCACCCGAAAGAGGACGTGGATGCCCGCCCGCTGAAGGCCAGCAGGGGCACGTGTGCTCAGGCCGCCTCCCGAGCCGCTGTGCAAGGCAGCACGGGCACCTGGGGAAGAGCATGGGGGGCTGGGTGTGGGGCGGGGGCACACGAGAGGAGTTCAGCCTGGACCGGCTATAACTCAGGGACTGGTTATGTTCGTCACTTTCCCCGCAGATGCAGGAGGAAGAGAGGGGAGCTAAGCCACCACTGGGAAGAGCCCCTCGTGTCCGTGTTTATCAGCAGGGGTCGGGGGTCAGCCATCCCCTCCCCGACCCAGGGAGCCTGCGGGGTGATCTGATCTTGGTCTGTACAGCGTGATCTTGCTTTTGCCTTGTTCTAGCATGGCTCTGCGTGAATCACGACCACTTTAGGCAGAAGTAGTCAGAGGGACACTTCCCCACCAGGACCAGGGAAATTCAAGACTCTCTCAAAATCTGAATTCATTTATCAAGTCGCCAAAAATCTTGTCACACGACCCTCCCTGTGCCCCTCATCTTGCTATTCTGAAGTCCTGAAAATGATAAATGTATAAAAATGCACCCTGGTGAGTCTATCTCATTCTCCAATAGGGGCTTCCTGCCAAAAATCATCAACTTTTTCACTTCAGGAAAACCTTAAGGTTTGGGACCTGAGAAGGCCCAGGACATACCTAAACAACTGGAAGGGATGAAGGTCTTGCCACCCCCTGGGATGGGAAGGACTGAGACGTCAGCACAGCTTCACATCAGAGCTGGAGTCCAACAGAGGCATGTGGTCCACTCGGAGCATCAGACTCTAGTCTCCTATCTGCCTCAGAGGGCCCTCACTGTCCACCTCTGCACACCACCACCCTACACAGCCTTTGGGTTCCAAGACTACCCGGTGTTCCTGACTTTCCTAGAACGGACGGTCGCCTTTAACTGAGAGGCGCACAGGCTCTTCCTCACCACCTCTGCTCGCTCTCTTCACTCACCTCTCCAGGTTCATGCCTGACTCACCTGCTCAAATCTGAAAGTCCCAAGAGACTGTGTCCCCCAACCACCCGCCGAGCACCTGGGCCACCTGGGGCATGCTGGTGCCGTGGTGACCCGGGCTGGCCTGTCAGGTCCGCCAGCCCTTTCTCCCACTGCCTGGTGCCCTCCGTGTGCAAATTCCAGGAGGCCAGCCTGGCTCAGAGCCTGAGAGAGCCCAGGCGCTTCCCCACCGGGACTCACTCCCAACCCCTACCGCACTCAGGGGCCCCTTGGCTTAGTGCCACTCGCTCGACCACCACGACCCATCCCCTACCCAGGGATGGGCTCCTGGATGCCCTCATCCCCGCATCCCACGACCCTACCAGGCCCAAGCCATGGAGGGACTCCACACGTGCAATTCTATTTGCTAACCCAGAAGCCACCAGGGAAAGCCGGTGTCGAGGGCAGGAGGTCCAGCCAATGTCACCTCCAGCCTCTCTTTACCAGCGACGCCATCTGACTGCCTTGCCTCCCAATTCCCCCAATATGGAGAAAGCTTCCGCCTGGCTCAAAACCCAGGAATCACCCTACTAGGGGGATACCTGCCTCTTTAAGGGGGACACCTGGAGCTAAAAGGTCACCAACATTTAAATGCCACTCCATGTCCCAGAGGAGGGAAGAGTGCATCTGGGGGCTGTGCCACTATGGGGCCAGAGGTCATGCCTCCCCCAGCACACAGACCCTTCTGCATCTACTCCCTCCATCAGTGACTCAGTTTCCCTGGGCCAGGCCCCATCACAGAGAGCGGGCAGACACAGAGGGGCCTCAGGCGGGCGCCAGCCTGCAGGAAAGATGTTCAGTGGGGAGAGATGGACAAGCACATCCGGAGTCAGGGAAGAGAGAACTCAGGAGTCAAGAGTCACAGATGTCCCAAGGGACACACTGAGGCCAGGTCTTCAGGCTCCTGCAGGGGGTTCACCTGGGCAGTGGGGACCACGTGCACAAAGGGGCTGGGGTGCAAACCCTGACCACTGAGGCGAGGTCTGGTGCGGGGAGGGGAACCAGAGGCTACAGAGCAAGATCCCCTGGTCTGCCCCTGCCCAGCCCACCCCAGCCTCCCCCTCTGACCCGCTAAACAGGTTCCTCCTGTGTTGTCTGAAAACAGACCAGCACCACCAGCCCTCCCGCTGAGGAAGCAGGACAGGGAGGTGGAGGACAGGGAGGTGCAGACTAGCAGCAGGGGGTGGGTACAGGGCAGCACCAGGAAGAGACACCAGGAAATGCCTGGGAACGGGACACACTGGCAACCCAGGAGGGGGAAGGGCGAGCAGCTGTCTCAGGCAGGAGCTACAGACCTGGAGTGAAAGTAGGGAGGACAGCAGCCTCTGGGAATGGGTGCTGCCCCCTGTACCACTGGTCCAGGTGTCTGCGGGGCGGAATGAAGGAACAGCAACGGAAGCAGGTGTCCCCCACACCCCCCCACCACCCCTTTATGCATCCCAACCTCGGTCACTGTGATCCTGCCCGAAGTCTCTCCAACCAACTCTAGGGAAGAAATGAAGGCCTTTGATGCACCCCTACATCTCCCCAAATACAACTTCCTGAACTTTCTTTCAGTCCCTGACAACGGATTTCTCCTGGGACCATCCCAGGTGCACCTCCTTAGGTAAGACAGTCTGTTCTCCTGGCAAGTTGCACATCCAACAACCCCAGGCTGGCCGAGCCTTCCTCAGGCTTACGTCTATCAAGTTCTTTCAGGGGGAAGGACCTCCATGTTACTGAAGACTCCTTACATCACGCTCTCCAC
The DNA here is from genome assembly GCF_002288905.1 of Enhydra lutris kenyoni. NCBI lineage: Eukaryota > Metazoa > Chordata > Mammalia > Carnivora > Mustelidae > Enhydra > Enhydra lutris. Next base: position 18,622,137 of record NW_019154114.1, read on the forward strand.
CGGGGGTCGTTCTACCCGCCAGGGCCCACCTGGCAACAAGGCTTGCTTATGATGCTGGCGCTGGGTGGGTAGAAAGCAGGGGCTAAGTATCCTGCTCTGCATACAACGGGCCCCACAACAAACCACCTGGCCCCCAACATTAGTAGGGCTGAAGGAGACAAACTGGCTTTCCAAGACGCAGGCCAGTGAGGCAGAGCTCAAGGGTGGGCACCGAAGGGCCAGCCTCTCGCAGAGGGGCCCTGGGTGCTGCCGTTATGCTGGAGGCAAAGATGGGCAGCCCAGAGATCAAGTTCTGACAGCGTCTGGTTTGAGGACTATGGCCATGTTACTAAGCCTTTTCAGCACAATGAGCAAATCGCCAACCCCCGAGTGAGGTGGAAGAGATTCAATCAGGTTAACACAGGGCATTTCATTCCGCTTTTTGGGGTCCAGAGATGGAGACAGACGGGCCCAAGCAAGGCAAGTTTGAATCCCTGCCCAGCAACAAGGGACCCCCTCAGTGCTGGTGGAGAGCCAGGAGTTTTCCTGCAGAATGGAGCTGCCGTTCCGGCTGGGCTCCCCAAGTGGCTCCTGTCCTCGGGGTGCTCTCCCCTCTGGCCCGCCAAGATCCCACTGCTGTCTCCAAGGGGCCACTGTCCTGACAGCAGTCACCTGGCCCTCAGGGCCCCCTTTCTGCAGAGAGTCCAACCACCTCATCTGGACATCGGGGATTCAAGCCCTGTTTACATCCCAGCCCAGCAGTCCTTCTGCAGAAGGTCAGCTTGGGTGGAGTCCCTGCTGGCTGGAAGGTGCCGGACGGGTCCTGCTCCTGCCCCAGGCTGGCTTCCCTTCCTCCAGGGAGCCCTGCGGACTCATCTGCCTGGGAGTGGCTTTTGTTTATCTCCCCTCTGCGCCAGGACAGCCACCAGGTCCGCTCTCCTGGGACAAGGCTAGTAAAGGGTGGTCAACACAAACCGCCCCCAACGCCCCCCACAGTCCAGTATAAGCCCCCACATCCCCTCCCACAGATGCTCCAGTTATCCCCGCGTCTATGCTGCCTCTCTCGCTGCCCCTCCCCAAAACGGGCCACAACCCTGGGATCCTCTGATCTCGACCACACGAAAGGTAGAAGATGCGGGGTGATTCTGGGCCCCGACTGACCACACGAGGAGACCCTCCCTCCGTCGCAGCTGTCCCCCGAGGGCCCCCCCCCACCTCTCCCACCCTGGGGCCCGGAGGAGTGGGCAGCCAGAGAGGAGCAGGGTCCCGGCCCACTCCAGGCACCGTTCTCTCCCGTGTCCAGTGCCATCTCCCCCGACCCCTCCCCAGGATCGGCCGCTAGCCCCGCGCCGCCGGGACAGCACCCCCCAACCAGGTCACCGCAGCCCACCGCCCGAGCACCCACCGGAACCTGCCAGTCAGGCCGCCCGCAAGGATTCCCCCCCCGCCGGAGCAGCCCGCCCTCGTTGCCAGGCGACGGCGCTGACGGGCAGCTGTCTTCCCCAATAGCAGAAGTGGAAGCTGAGGGGGCGAGGCCTAGAAAGGAGTCGGCCAATGGCCGCGCACCTCGTGGGGCGGGAAGGGCGGGACCGGCGGGCCGGAAGCAGCGCCTGGGCGGGGCGGGGTGCCTGCGGGAGAGGCTGGAGAGGAGCTGGAAGCGGGGTTGGAAAGGGGGAGGAAGCGACTTCAGAGCCGGGGCCAGCGAGGAGGACCCGGGGAGGGAGGGCGAGCCCGGGCTTGGGGTCGAGAGCAGCAGCTGGGCCTTGGAACAGCTGACAGGGAAGAGGCGGTTAACCCGTTGCGGGGCGCCCTTGCAGATCCGGACCCGGGCAGCTCTCCTGTGACCACCCACCCCGCCCTGTCCCCTCTGGTTTGGGCCTGGAGCCCCTCCCACCTGGGGAAGTGCCGCCCCTAACCTGGAGCTCGGGCTCCTGCCCACCCCCCTAACCTCCTCCAGGTAAGCAGGTCCTCGGCCTGCTTTCTCCGACTCCTCCTTCCCAGCAGCATTTACACGTGCCCTCGGGGCACGGGTGGCTCCGTCGGGTGAGCGTCCCACCCCGGGTTTTAGCTCAGGTTGTGATCTCAGCGTCCTGAGCCCCGCGTCTGGTCCGCGCTCGACAGGCCGTCTGCTTCTCTCTCCCCCTGTGTCCCCCAGCTCACTTGCTCTCTAAAAAAAAAGAAAGAATAAAAACACGTGCCCACGTGTGTTCCAACCTTGATAAACTGAGGCTCTCTGCCCCCCACCGCCGTCATTCCTCAAACCCCTGAAACCTGGCCCCAGGGGGCCTGTCCCTAAATCCAACAGGCACTCTCAGCCCTTAGGTGCGGGCTCACAGTGGACATCCTCCTTACTAAAAGCCCTCCTTTCTGGGCATCCAGGTCGCCCGTTCCTGGCTCTCTCTTCCTCTCTCCCAGGCTCTTCGGGCTTCTGCTCTGCCAGAGTTCCTCCAGCATCCCTCCCCGGGCCACGCATCGCTCCCTGAGATAACAGCTTTCCTCGTGACTTCTGTTCCACCTGCCGCTAATGCTGCCCCCCGGGCCTGCGCTCTGACCCCGTCTTTTTGCTCATCGGGCATCGCCACAAGAATGCACCTGAAATTCAGCCCAGCTGAAACCAAACTCGGCCTCTGCCTCCAAAACTGCTCCCCTTTGCTTCCTTCCTTAGTGCGTGTCAGCCCCTCCCATGCCTCCCCTCTCTCTCCCAGGTTCCTTTTTACTTCCAAGATAGCTCCTGCATCCACCTCTTTCCGTCTAGGTCCCCAACAGGGCAGTCTCCAGGCCAGATCACAGTAAGAGCCTCCTTCCTGGCCTCTTGGCCTCCGCCACCCCCCAACCCGCAGCTAGCATCCCAGGTCAGCTGGGCTCTTGATCAGGCCCCAGTGTCAGGCACAGAGAAGGCCAGCGGACGGTTTTTACTGTTCCTCAAGTTCACAAGGAAGGCTATTTCTCAAGCACACAGTAAAAGAAAGGCTTTTGCTGGTCTAAGCACTAAGTGATACCTGTGAAGTATATAATGATCCCTTTGAGTAATGAAATTTTTTTTGAAGATTTTATTTATTTACTTGACAGAAAGCACAAGCAGGGGGAGCCACAGGCAGAGGGAGAGGGAGAAGCAGGCTTCCCGAAGAGTGGGGAGACCCATGCAGGTTGGATACCAGGCGACCTAAGCCTAAGGCAAGCGCCTAACAGACTGAGCCACCCAGGCACCCCGAGTGATCAACGTTTTACTGAAAAACAGCTTTGAACTCCAAAATCTTATATTAGCAATACCTTTGCTGTTTGAAATTCCATCACTAAGACTAAAATTTCCTGCTCCCACTGGAGAATTTAAGCCAACTTTGCCAGAGAACAGCCTGGATTTCCAACCCAGGGGCAGATCTCCAGAGTAGCTTTGCGGTTCCCACGGGAACAGGGGCAGTCCACTGTGTAGGCCTGACCTGACGCTGGGCCCTTCCCACACGGCCTGCTTTGCCCCAAGCCTGTGGAAACACTGCTTCTTTTCAGCCTTCACCCAAACTCCACTTTCCACAAAATCTGATGACAGCTCGGTCTCTGTCAGGTGAGCTGCCAGGGGTTCCTGGTGCAGTGGGTACTACGCTAGTACCCACTAGTGCTCTGGGGTTGATCCTGGGGGTCTTAGGCTGGTGGAACCAAAGGTCCAAAAGGACAATGCTTGTCTCTCCAGTTCACAGATGCACACGGAACAGTGACATAAAAGAGAGGTTTGAGACCGATCAAGGGGAAAAAAACAAGCCCATTGAGAGGTTATCATGGGGAAACAGGTGCGAAAGAAATATCCAGGGATGTCTAGGCTTAAGAACTCAAAGGCCATCTGAAAATTTTCCTTTCTTGTGTCAAAGATCTACGGTCTTTCCAAGCTTTTTTTTTTTTTTAAGATTTTATTTATTCATTCAACAGACAGAGAGAAACAGCACAAGCAGGGGGACCAGCAGACAGAGGGAGCCCAATGTGGGGCTTGATCCCAGGACCCTGGGATCATGACCTGAGCTGAAAGCAGACGCTTAACCAACGGAACCACCCAGGTGCCCCTTTCCAAGCTCTCTCTGCCCAGCCTTGTCTCCCCCCTCCCTACCAATCAGATGCTTCGTGGTCATTTCCCAACTCTGAACCTGGACATGGGAGTTCCTTCCTTCCATGGGCCCTGCCTCAGGGCTGCCCCGGCTGGTGACAGGCATGGTTCCTCATGACAAAACTGGTCTGAGAACCAAGGCCTGTGGGCCAGCAGCAGCAGATCCACGACAGTCAACCCCATGTCCCGCAGACGAACCACCAAAGAATGACCCCGGCTCTCTAGCTCTTCCAAGTTAGCTTTCTGCCACCTGCTGCAAAGGTGGCAGCAGGACTGGGTCCCCCTGCACTTGGGCACACATGTCGGCTCAGGGGAATAAGCAGCAGACAGGCGTGGTTTCAGAGTGCTCCGATCTCTAGAGCCAAGGACTCCCCTGTGCCCACTGCCCACACCTGGGACAGCGCCACCCCCCTCCCTGCCCTGGGCTGGACCCCGGCTGGCGGGAAATCGTTCAGTGGCATTCATGGGGGCTGCCCCATCTACAAGGTCTGCCTGCTCTTCTTCACCCGGAGCTGGCAAGGCTAAGCCACATCCATGATGTAATTGTCCTCCACGAGAAAGGCTTTTACTGGTCTAAGCACTAAATGAGGGGCAGACTTGTTATTCTGTGAAAGGCCAGATAGTAAATACTTGACATTTTTCAAGCCATTCAGCCTCTGCCACGACAACGGGATTCCACTGTCCTTGCAGAGAGAGAGCCGTGGACAATATGCCGTTGAACGTGGCTGTGTGCCCTAATCCTTCAGGAAGGATGCCGAAATGTCAATTTCATGTAATTTTTACACGTGAAATATTCTCGTTGATCCCCCCCCCCCAGCCATTTAAAATGTGAAGATCATCTGTTGCTCACCAGCTAACCCCAAACGACGGCCAGCCAGATTTCGCTTGCAAGTCAGTATGGTTGCTGTTGTGTTTTCACACTATTTATATAAGCTTCAAATTTGCACGTTTGTATTACATACCCTTTAAAAACTGGGGTTCTGGGAGGAGAACTCTCAGTCACAGTTCTGGCCCCTAGCACGCAGAAACTCCACCACAAGACTTGGTCTCCAGAGCAAGTTTGAAATATCCAGAACTTTCCAAACTCGCTTAGGGTGTGGCTTGGTTCTCCAGTCCCTCCTGGGCCACATTCTTGAGTTAAACACTGGATTTGAAGTAACGGTTGGAAACACAGTGATCTCAAAGACCAAGAAACGGACCTTGGGCTACTAGGATGAGCTCATTCTGCATGACCACTTGGGAGTTTTGGGGATGAACAATTCTCAATGACAAGAGAGGCCTAAAAAACCCTTGGAATGAATCCCAAACACACACAGGCATGAACAGTTTTTCAGTTTCTGGCACGTACTATGTAATGAAATTTGGATCTTTCATTATCTGTGGAGCTACGTGCAATGAAGAAATTTGGAAAGTTAATAAACTATACATACATACACACACACGCACATATATACATATATATATGTATATAAATATATATGATTGACTAGAGGCAAATCTTCCCTTCGAAAAAAAAAAAAAATCCAATAATTTACATAGATGGACCAAAGTTAAGGAGGTAGATCCTAACTCCCCAGTCCTTAGGTGAACGGGGGATAATGACTTCCTCCCAAAGGGGACAGGATGGAAACAGGAGAGGGATTAACCCTACAATGGACAAACCTGATGGAGGTGACTCTGCTCCAGGGAGGGAGGGTTAATCCCTCCCAGGAGGAGGGTCCCCAAGGCCATGGAGGTGAGGGGAGATCCGGTGGAGGGGCACACTTGTTGGGGGCGCTGAGGCCATTTCCCCAGCACAAAGTGGCAAGCCAGACTCCCATCTCAGGGCCAGTGGAGGTTTCATTAGAGGGGTGGGATCTAGGACAGGATTCAGAAGGCAAGGTGGGCACGGCCACCTGGAGTCACTGTGAAAAAGACCGTCCCCAGGGTGTAGCGGTGACTGCCTGTAAGGGCACCGGCCAGCCCAGGACGGACACTGCCCAGTCCGGGAACTTGCATTGAGCAAGGAAGTCCCCAAGGAGGGACGGAAGTGACCACGTGATCCATTATCAGCTCTGAACACGGGCCAGGCTCAGGTGGCCAGGAACCAGCTTGCCACAGTGGGAGGCACCCACATTCTGATCTTCAGAACCTGTGACCTTATGTGGCAAAAGGGACTTGGCAGATGTGATTAAGTTAAGGATCTTGAAAAGGGGAGATAATCCTGGATGATCCAGTGGGCCTGATGTCATCACGGGTCCTTCTGAAAGGCAGGCAAGAGGGTCAGAGACAAACAAGGAGACAGGAAGATAGAAGGGGGGGAGGGGAAGGAAGGAAGGTGCTGTCACTGGCTTGAAGATGGAGAAAGGATTTCTAAAAGCTGGAAATGGCAGGGCAGAAATTCTCCTCTAGAACCTCCAGGAAGAACACAGCCCTGCTGACACCCTGACTTCAGACGTGTGACTCTCTTGAACTGGAAGAGAATTAGTTAATACCATCTTAAGCCACTAAGCCTGTGGTAGTTAGAGCAGCAACGGAAACGAACACGCAGCAGCTCTTCATCATGGAAAGACTTTCTGCCTCCACCTCTCCTCCCTCCCTCCGCTGTGAGCCTGCAGGTGTCAGAGGCAGGCTTGCCAGATGTAGCAAAAAAAAAAAAAAAAAAAAGTTCAATTTTGGGGCTAGGAGCCTGACAACGTGGGGCTTGATCCCAAGACCTGGAGATCCTGACCTAAGCCCAAGGCAGATGCTTAACCGTCTGAGCCACCCAGGCGCCCCTACACCCAGTTAAGTTTGAATTTCAGATAAATAGTTTTTAGGATAGTCGCAAATGTTGCATGGGGCATCCTTACAATGAAAAATAATTACTCATTGTTTATCTGAAATGCAAATGCTGCTGGGGAGCCTGGTCCTCTCCAGAAACCCTGGCCAAAAGTAGCTCCTATGGGGCACCTGGGTGGTTCAGTCCTTTGGGGGTTTGCCTTCCACTCAGATCATGATCCCAGGATCCCTGGATGGAGCCCCCCACGCCCGGCCCCAATCTGTCAGCTCCCTGCTCAGCAGGGAGTCTGCTTCTTCCTCTCACCTCTCTCTGCCCTTGTGCTCTCTCCCGCAAATAAATATTTTTTTTTTTTTTTTTTTTAAATAGCAGCTGTAAGGGAAGAAGGGAGATAGAAGGAGAAACACCAGGGACACCTGGGTGGCTCAGCTGGTTGCAACTGCTTTCGGCTCAGGTCATGATCCCCTGCGATTCCCACGTGGGGCTCCCAACTCCATGGGGAGTCTGCCTCTCCCTCTGACCTTCTTTCCTCTCATGCTCTCTCACTCTCTCTCTCAAATAAATAAAATCTTAAAATTTAAAAAAAAAAAAAAAGAAACAAACACCACACTCCCCTGATGTCCACAGCAGACTCCAAAAAGGATGGGAGAAGTTTTAATATTAAATCAAGGTCCAAGCTTTATTAGCCAAGACTGGACATTGTTTACTTAATAAATTAAGACCACCTGCAATCTCGAGTGACCCAGGACCTAATTTCCCAAGAATGGACAGAAAAAAAAAAAAAAAAAAGGATCATGGGAAAGTTCTGGACTTTTCATCCAGGATCAACAGGGTGGCTCTCCCCCCATCACCACGGAGCAGGTCCAAAGGGCAGAAGTTAAAGGTGATGGTATGAGCGCAACTGCGGGGGTCTTGGACCAGCGACAGTGGGATAGATGAGCTCAGTCTCTTGCCCAAAGTCAAGCTGCAAAGAGAGTCAGCCCGGAGTTAGAGTCCTGCCTTCGCTCTGCACCCTCTCCGCCCCCACACCCCACCCCAGTCTGGATTAGGAGCCTCTGTTGGGCGGGAAACAGGCTCTTCCCATTTTCCAATGTGGCCATGTTCCCACAAGGTGGCGCTCACGATCACGGCGAGACAATTTGCTGCAGTCCTCATTTTTAAAATAAAAAATTTTAGGGGCACCTGGCTGGCTCAGTTGGTAGCGCATTGACTCTTGATCTCTGGGTTGTAAGTTTGAGCCCCACATTGGGTGTAGAGATTAGTTACAAATAAAATATTTTTAAAAAATTAAAATTTCAGACAAAGGTTAGATTTACAAGGTTGTTGAGACTGTGATACAGAGAATTCCTGTGTGCCCTATACCCAGTGGCCCTATAAGGAACATCCTATGTTAGTACGGTTCATGTGTCCCCATTCATGAACCAGCACTGATTCCTCGTTACACGAGCTCTCTGGACAGGGATCGTTTCTCAGACTCTCCTCAGTTTTTACAACCTGAGCAGTTTGAGGCGTGCTGGCCCCTCCGCTGGGATGTGTCTGAGGTTTTTCTCATGACTAGACTAGGGCTGTGGGTTTGGGGGGAATGAAGACTCCAGATGTAAAGCACCTCCCCACCCATCATATCAAGGTCACAGGCTATCACTGTGACTTACCACAGTTGGTGTTGACCTTAGTCACCTGGCCAAGGTAACGTCCATCTGGTTTCTCCAATATACAGTCTCTCCTTCTCCTTCCTCTTTGTGTAGTGTGCTCTTTGAATCATGTGTTTTTCAAAGGATTGGAGCATCTGACACAATTACTTGGGGTTCTAGCCTCATCTAGAACCATCTAGAACCTCTCTAGTTAGCCGAGTAAACCTTCATCAGTGTCCTCAAAGGGGTCATAGGAAGGAGAAGGCAGCCAGAGGACAGCAGTGTGAGAAGGGCAAAGGGGTGCCATGTGAGCAGCACCCCCACACCTTTGCCCCCACACCTGTCTAGTCCAAGGTGCTCAGAAAATGGCTACTCCCCCCTCGGTCCCTGCCAGCCTCCTTCTACCGGTCCGTGAGATCCCACCAAGTAAGTCAGGTCACAATCCTCGCCTGCTTAAAAACCCTACAGTGAATTCCACACTCCTAAGCAGACCCCACGACTCCCCACACCCTGGGCTTGGCCCTCTCTCCCTGCACGTACGCCGTCCCACTCTGGGAGCACGCCGACGCCCCAGCTCCAAACCTTTCCAAGGGTCCTTCCACTCCACCAGATAAAAGCACCCCCACTTTCTCCACTCCCTCACCCTTCAGGCTCCAGCTCAAGCTCCCAGACACCTACTTGCCTCTCTGTACCCCCATCCCCCCCGAAACGCAGGCATGCAGAACTGGAGACAGAGGAACTGAAGTCCTCTGAAGACAAAAGCGGGTTCTAGGACAGAGGGAGAAGACACCACGGGTGAGCCCTGGGGCTGGTGGGGTGGTGGGGATGGAGGGTTTATGCCCCATCCTGTTGACAGCCTCTTGCCACGCGGTGGTGATCTGGGGACACACGGCCCCTTCACAGTGTTAGTCACACCCTGGTTTGACAACCCACCGGCTCTCACAACGACGAAGCCGTGTTTCCGCTTTTGCGGTACGCAGGTCTTTCTTCCTCTAAAACCATAAAAGGTGTCAAAAACCTCCTGACTGCTAAGATCCTCTGTGCACATGCTCAGTCAGAAGCGCCCCTGCAGCTGAGCTGAGCAAGGCCAGGGTCACAGCCGCTCTCACCTGTGCACCCGGGCGCTCAGGGGATTGCCTTATATGGTGAAAAGCTGCCGCTCTGCGGGGAGCGCCACGGGGCTCATAAAGGAAGTCCAAAGTTTCAAAAGAGGCTTTGCACGGATTTTTTTTGTAGAAGGTCTGGCCTCCAAGCCCACAGCAGGCTCACTAGCTTTCCAGAAGGGACCATGTGTCTATGGCAACCAGGAATTCCATGTCCATACATAGAGGGGTCATCCTACTTCCTGCCCTGCAGTTAAAAGAAGAGATGGGCGGGGAACTCCGGGCTTAGGGAAGGGCAGCAGAGAGGCAGTAGGGTATTATACATGGGGGGGGAACCAGAGGAAGCTGCCATTTTCGATCTCAAATATGGCAATGGGGTGAATGTCACCAGCAATGAACCTTGGAACAGGTCTGTGGGAGGTGCCCAGCACGTGGCGTCCTAACAACCCAGAAGGAAAAGCACCACTTTTGGTCCTGCTCTGCAGACAAGGCAAACTGCAGCTCAGAGACCGGCAGTAACTTATCTAAGATAAGGGACTGGTCTACCAGATACCTGGTGAGTGGGAGGGACGGACCAAGCCTCCGAGAACCCACATGACCCATGACACTGTGCCGGAGGGAAGGAGCCAAGTTTGGAGTGGCTGCGTCCAAGCCCTGGGGCAGGGGAACACTGGCTGGTCCCAAGGTGGTGTGCTCGCAGTGTGAAACACACCAGAGTTCAGAGACCAGCTTTCGGGGTGCGTGTGTGTGTGTGTGTGTGTGTGTGTGTGTTTAATTTTTAAAATTGTTTAAGACAAAAATTTTAATTGTAAAATATCTCGTTAAGTTTCATTTTGAAATAATTATAGGTTCACAGGAAGTTCCAAGGACAGGACAGAGAGGGTCACTCAGCTTTGCCCTTGGTGACACTTTCCAAAATTACTGCTGGTGTCACGGCGAGGAAATGGACGTGATGTGTGGGTAGGATCCGTGTCCCTTCATCCCACGTGTCGAGGCATGCAGCTGCCATGCCAACAAGATACAGGGCAAGTCCTTGACCTCAAAGCTCTCCCTCGTGCTACCTCTCCAAATTTAAAGCAGAGATGACACGTGGAAATAATATCAGCCATATCAGGTTGAATAGAAACTAGAATTAACGTTGCCCATTTCTTTTCACACTTTAGAGTGCAGCTACTAGATCACTGGGGCTCCGGTGTGGGGCTTCCTGTATGGGAAACAGCATCCTGTTTTCACTGGACAGCGCTGGTGGCGTTCAGACCCCAGGTCCCCGGTTGGGACGGGTCACCTGACCTCCCTGAGCCTGGCTTCTCTGGAGGAGCCCAAGTCCTTGGAGTAAGTGTGCCATCATTCACCCACTCAACCCATTTGCTGAGTGCCCACCGCTGTGTGCCGGGCACTGTGCAAGGGTGTGGACACAGAAATATCAAGTGTCCCTTCCCCCCACCCAGCAAGTGAAGCAGGCGGCGGGGGATTGGGGGGCTTCCAGAAGGCCTTCCCAGTCCCGATACCTCCCCAAGCTGATGCTCAGGGAAACAAGAGGCAGGGGTGGTGGGGGAAGAATGAGGTACCCATGTGGAGAAAGTGCTAGTGTGCCAAGCCCTTGTTCCCAGTCGGAGCACACGGGGGGCCCCCTGCAAACCAACACCGCACTCATAAGGTCCCCCACCCCCCACCCGTCCATCTATCCGTCTGTCTTTCCATCCACCCATCCATCCATTTCCAGAAGTACTTAGCCCCCACTGCCCCCTTAGACTCACCTGCAGAAAATTTTTTTTCATTTAAGAAAAAACTTTAACATAAGAAAAAGCAGAATAAAACAAATCCTCTTATACCCACTCCCTAGATAGAACAATTGTTAACGTTTTGCCGTATTTCCTGCTGTTCATGGCACTTAGAAGGAAACCAGAGTCATCCTTACACAGGGCCATCTGCATCTCTTTGTGAAACAGGACCCCCTAGACCCAACCACAATTCAACTAGCGAAAGCCCTTAGTGTCATCTGACCTCAGCCTTGGGGTGCCGGTTAGAAAGCTGGGCGCCTGGTCTCGCCCCGGACCTGATGAATCACCATCTGTGTCCTAACAAGGTCCCCCAGTAAGTTACTGCATATTGCAGTTTGAAAACCAGACTTCATACCCAGTCTGTTATGAGCTAAATCCTTTTTTTTTTTTTTTAAGAATCATCTGAGAGAGAGTGAGAGAGCGAGAGAGCAAGTGTGGAGGCAGAGGGAGAGCGAGAATCTCCAGCAGGCTCCATGCCCAGTGTGGAGCCAGACATGGGGCTCGATCTCACGACGCTGAGATCACAACCTGAGCCGAAATCAAGAGTCAGCGGCTTAACTGAAGGAGCTACCCAGGGGCCCCGATGGGTTAAATTCTACTTCCCCAATTCACACACTGAAGTCCTAACCCCCAGACTCAGAATGTGACCTTATTTGGAAATAGGGTCATTGCAGGTGTCCTTAGTTCAGATGAGGTCACACTGGGGCAGGATGGGCCCCTAATCCAATGGGATCAGTGTTCCTACAAAAAGGGGGAATTTGGACACAGAGAAACACACAGGGAGAATGATGTGAGGAGACGGGGAAAAGGTGGCCGTCTACAGGCGGGGGGAGGGGGCCCCGGGACAGATCAGAAGGACCAGCCCTGCCGAGAGCCACCTTGATTTCGGACTCCGGGACCCCAGAGCCAGGTGAGGAAAAGCCCGGCCTGTCTCAGCCACGCAGCTGGGGGTCCTGGGCCACGGCGGCCCGGGGACATGACGCACGAGCCACACTCAAAAGCGCGCCTGCAGTGTTTCTCAACTACCGGAGGCTGAGGCCACGCTGACGGGCTCCCGCCTTGCTAGTCTGGGTGCGGCTTAGGTGTGGGTGCTCGGGTCAGGGGCCGCCTCGGCTGAAATCCTTGCTTTGTTCTCCTGGTTAACCATGAAACAGCCTGGTGAGTCCCCCACCTGCTACCGGCCGCTCTGCGCAGGGCCAGTGAATCACGTGGGCAGAGAAAAAACCCAACACCAGGGTAGGGGCCCTCAGAGCCTCGGTCCTCAGTGCGGGGTCCCGAGGCAGCAGCACCCATAGCACCGGGAGCCTGTGCGGAAAGCGGACCCCCCCCACCCCCCGCAGAGGTCAGGAACCACCGACTGTGGGAAGGAACCCGCCCAGTGATTGGGCCTAAGAACCAGAGGCTTAAAGCAGTGCGGGCCCAAACTCCGCTCGTGCTCTGACAACCTCATCCGTACCAGCCCGCGGGGGCCGGGAGAGCCTCAGCTCTGCTCTGCCCAGGTATAAAGTAGCAAAACCCCACGTCACTAGCCTCAGCCTGGGTATTTCCTTCCCGGACCTGAGACTAGCGTGATCGTCGCGCTTCAAGCATTCACACACCAACACAGTCACAACTTCCAACGGTCCTAAGTGAGGATATAATAAAAGGGAAATCTGGACACCCGTTCCCAATCCTGCTCCCCCAAAGGCAGCCGCGACCAGAAGCTTTTCTGGGGCTTTTCCCAGAGCTGGTGTGTGAATCCACATCCGAAGGCAGCCGCACCCCTTGGACACCCCAGGAGTCAATGACACCCCGCGGCGCACCTTGTCTCTTTCCTCCCTGGAACAACACGTCCCACCCTGGGGCCCACGCGACCCTCTATTACCCTAACACGCCGCCGTCCGAGATCATATAATTGAGCCAAACCCTCCACACACGCATTCTGGTTGCTCCCCATGCTCTGCGTGTGCGCACAGGCCTGCGTTTTAGCATTCTTGGACACGCGCCTTTGCACAAATGGCCTGATGCGGAGCTTCCAGACTCGTGGATGTCACAGGCCGGCTGAAACAGCAGGGGCCGCTACAATGTTAAAAGGACATTTAAGAACCACAATATTGTCTATCATTGCTTCTGTTTCATCAAGTAAGCATTGCAACACCCAAGTCTTAGGAAAAGGAGATTTTTTAAAAAGTGACAAATGGAATGCACTGTTTTGCAGAACGCTCGTGTCTCTTGTGCTACTACAGACCTGGGATGACTTCACCTTGCACTGGCTGGTTCTCCACAGCTGCCTCGAGAGAAGGGGGTGGGGATCACACAAGGACGCTCACTCACCAACGTGCCCCAGGGCACGGTTTAGTAAAGCAGGACCCCACCAGGTTTGCCCCGTTCTATTTTCAGTGACCTGACTGCTGCTGGCGTGGAGTGAGCCCCTCCACCCCCATCAGGCAGGGCCAGCTGAATTGCCAGGGATGGTAATTCTCTAAGCAGGTGCCTAATGAGATTAACGAGGCAGCTGGACCGCTGCAAAGTGCTCAGAGAAATCCGCTGGCAGGTGCTCATGCTCTGCTCAATGCCAGGCTCCCTAATTTGATTGTGGGGTCTGTTATCCAGGTGCTAAAATGGCTGGAAAACAGAATGGGCTTGCCTGTGGCCTGACCCTTCCCCACCTCCCCGGCGACCCCTGGTCTCTCCTCCCTTATGCGTCATTGCAGATGGACCCAGCAGATGGCGGCTAACCCCTGCAGATCGGGGGTCAACCTCGTCCGCATCCCCTGGAGCCAGAACCTGCATTTTGACCAGCTGATTGACAGGCACAGCCACGTCCGAGAAGCTTCCGCCTGAACAGAGCTTTGTCCACACCTACCGAGACCCAGGGAAGGGATGCAGTCAGACGGCGTGGGCTGGGGGGCACTGTGCGTTGTCTCCTGGCTGGGATCCCGTTCTGCCACGTGTTTGTGGGACCCCAGGTAAGACGTTTTGTCTTCCTGAGCCTCATTCTCCCCATCTGTAAAATGGGGTAAGAATAAGAGCTGCCCTGAGGAGCTATTCTCAGGATTAAATACGCTCATGAGGGGCACCTGGGTGGCTCAGTCATGCGCCTTTGGCTCAGGTCATGATCTCAGGGTTCTGGGATCGAGCCCCACATCAGGCTCTCTGCCCAGTGGGGAGCCTGCTTCCCCCTCTCTCTGCCTGCTGCTCTGCCTGCTTGTGATCTCTGTCAAATAAATAAAATCTTTTTTTTTTTTAATAAATAAATACGCTCATGAGTGCGGGGCTTTCTATCCCAAATCGTGGCACAGAATAGATCCCCAAAAAGCATGCATACGGGGCCTGGGGGCGTCAGTCAGTGACACGGGTGCCTTCGGCTCAGGTCATGACCCCAGAGTCCTGGGATCGAGTCCTGCATTCGGCTCCTTGCTCAGCAGGGAGCCTGCTTCTCCCTCTGCCTCTGCCTGCCGCTCTGTCTGCCTGTGCGCTCTCTCTCTCTCACTCTGACACATAAATAAATAAAATCTTTAGAAAAAAATGAGGATACTGTTTTCCTTGCCTCCATCAGGAGGGGACTCAGACTCCCTCAGAGACCACTGTCCGCCCAGCTCGGACGGTCACAGAAACCCGCGTAGTCCTACGTGCTTGAAAGTCAGCGTCCTGGGGAAGTGGTGAAACACGTGCATTCCAGGGACTGGTCCCAGAACATCTGAATTTGTCAGGAACGGTGGCTCGGGCCAGCATCCAGGGAACACTCAGACACACACCATCTCTCGCTGTCCCAGTGGACCAGGTCCCCAGTCAAGGCGCTGGCAGGGGCTCTGGAGGAGTATCCACTCTGGGCCTCTCCTGGCTTTTGGTGGCCACCGGCTGTGCTCCATGCCACGGCCTCAGCCACATCTGTGACTTCTCTTCTGTCTCCTGGAAGGACGCACTGGTCACTAGATTCAGGGCCTGTCCTGATCCAGGATGAGCTCATCTTGAGATCCTTTGTGACGTCAGCAAACCCCCTCTTTCTGAGTAAGGTCACACGCCCAGGTCCAAGCAGGGTTAGAGCTCGGACATGTCTTCCGGGGGTGGGGGACGCCGTTCGACCCGCCACAGGTCTGCCTGCGGTTGGCTCTTCTCTGAGCAGTCTATGCTCGTCAGATCTCCTCTCCTCTGGGAGGAAGAAAGCCTGCGACCTCCAAGAGATCTCAGCTGCCTGTAAGTGGGCACGGAGAGCTCACGCCAGCTGCCGCCGCACAGTCATTCTCACTCAGCGTGGGGCTCCCCAAGGCTTGGCCGAGACTCTCCTCGCTGTGCGGCAGCCTGAGCCTCCCCTCGCTTCTCCCCTCTCCGATGTCAGACCCACACGGCGGGCACAAGGCTTCCACCTCCTCCTCCCTGTCCCCCCGGATCCATCACGGTGTCACACCCCCTAAATGTCTTCCAGCTGGGGGTCTGCTTCCCACATGGATCTGAACTGGCTCAGAGTTCAAGTTGCTGGGTGTGTCCCTGCGAACAGGAATGGGATTCAGGAGACACGGTGGCCACAGTGTGACAAGTGTCCTTTGCGCTCGTCTCTGTCCCAGAGTCCCACCCTTCTCCCACCTGTCCTGCCTTTTTAAGCTCTGTTCTGTCACATGCATCTTGTCACTGTGTCCCTTCTCAGAAACGTAAGCCATTTCCCTGATCCAAACTATCCCCACCTGAGCTGGCTGGTCCGTGCAGCCATCAGATGGAAGGAGAGAAGGACGCCCGTACTTTCTGTTGAAGTTTTATCTAAGTCATCTCTACACTGGACATGGGGCTTGAACTCACAACCCCGAGACCCAGAGTCACATGCTCCGCAGACTGAGCCAGCTGGGTGGCCCGTGCATACGTTTTTGTTAATATTTTTTTCCTTATCCCTTGGACGACAACTTAATAATTAGAGTGCTTACCTCAATGACTCACTTTTTGTGTTAGTCCTAAACATCCCTTACACGGGAAAAACAAAGGTCCTGGGAATTGCTGACCACCGGCCCAGAAGCACCTCAGGAAGGTCCCGGTGGGCCGGGGGGGCCCCAGGCTACATGAACGAGCCCTCCCTTAGAGATGCCCCAGCGGCTGCTGAGTCCTCACACCCATGTCCCCTTCTCCCAGGCAAGAGCAGGGAGTGGCAGCCTCCGGCCAGTGGCCTGTCTGGGCGAGAAGCGTCTCAACACCACATGGGCCACAGGGGTGGGGTGGGCGGGTGGAGCTTCCCCCCTCCTGCCCCTCCCAGTCCCCGTCCTCCCTGCCTGCGCCCTCACTGGCCCCATGGCCCTGGTTCCATCTTGGTTCAGCTGCACCGGCCAAGCTAAGAGCACAAGCAGGCCAGAGCGGACGCCCCTGAGAAAGCACACTCGAGGGGCGCCCGGGTGGCTCAGTGGGTTAAGCCTCTGCCTTCGGCTCAGGTCATGATCCCAGGGTCCTGGGGTCGGTCCCTGCATCGGGCTCTCTGCTCAGCAGGGAGCCTGCTTCCCTTCCTCTCTCTCTCTGCCTGCCTCTCTGCCTATTTGTGATCTCTGTCAAATAAATAAATAAAATCTTAAAAAAAAAAAAAAGAAAAGAAAAGAAAAGCAAAAAGAAAGCACACTCGGTCCTCCAGGAGCCCAGCCTGCCCGAGAGGCCACCCAGACTGGCCTGAGCCACCGGCTCAGCAGAGTCACGGGATGCCCCGGAGTGGGGACAGTGGGCCAAGCCCTCCTGCTCTGGCAGTGGGGACCGCAGCCCTCGGAGAGCACAGGCACACTGCCATTGTCAGGGTGAATGTTGCCGGCGCCCTCTGGATACGGCGGCTGACCCTACCATGGAGAAGACGGTTCCAGACCCCCAGCAGCCCTGGAGGCAAAAGGAAACAGGCAAAGCCAGCAGCTGTGACTTCTGAGGCCATGTTACCGGCGGCTCCGAGGGCTTTCTAACGGAGGCACATGCCAGGCTCCGAGAAACACAATCTGATGTTTCCTTGGCAGCGTGAACCTCAGATTCACTGCTTTAAAAAAAAAAAAAAAAGGAGGCTCTGATTCAGCCATTGCTTTCGAGCCCGTATTTCTTGGGATGCTCCTAGCAATCGGGTGTGGAAGTGTGATGCCTAATTTCAGAAATCAGTGCTTGGAAAGATCTAGAGACTCGCACCAAGTCACACAGCGAAGACGGGCAGGGCCACGGCTGGAGCCTGGGTCTCCCGGTTCCAAGCAGAGCACAGCACGTGTCTGGTCGCCCAGGAACCAATTACAAGAATTTCCCAACCAAAGTCTGTTCTTTGAGCAAATATGGATGTTGCTATTTTAAAAGGTACTCCGACCGAGCACACAAGTGGCGTTCCCTACTCGCCAAGTCCTGTTCTGAGCCTGTCGCCAGCGCGGATCATTGAATCAGGCCCCAGCTCCGTGAGGCCTGCTCAGGCATTAGCCCTGTCTTATTACCTCCGAGGACACCGAGGCAGAGAAAATCCAACCTGCTCCAAATCCCACAAGAATGTCTGAGCTGGGATTTGCTTCTGGAATCTGTGAACTGAACCACGGCCCTCCACGGTGAAGGAAAAGAAAGATCCCATAAGGAAAGGAGAAGCCGGTCCAGCTCACGAACAGGATGGAAAGTCACTGAAATGCAAGGGCAAAGAGGCCGTCGGCCCGCAGCGTCGGACGGCTGGTTGCGACGCACGCACCATCGACTGGAGACGGTAGAGCCTCCGGGTAAGGGGCGAGGGCACGCTGCAGACCCCTAGCTGTGTGCCCAGGCCACTTCTCGAACTGGCTCAGTTTCCCCAACTGTAAAAAGGGGGTGGGAGTGGTAACCCAAGTTCTAGGCATTAAGGACTGCTCCTAAAGCGGCACTGGCTCTCATCTCCCCAGAGCACAGCCTTTGTTATTCCCGTGTCTCTGCTCATTTCGAAACACCCTGCAAACAGCCATCACTCGCCCCTCGACCGTCTGAGAGTGGTGGTGAGTCGGCATCCCCCACCCTGGCCGACTCCGTGATGACCACGCGTGGACCACAGTGGCTGGTGATTTATGACTGACTTTTTCAAAGGTCACAAAGGGGTTGCAGCTGGGGCTGTGGGTAGTTGCTCTCATTTCAACACCAAAGCCCTGGACGCGATTTCAGTCAAATGGAAAACTTGGTTTCCTCACTCTACTTGTTTCCTCATCTGTGAAATGGGCAACTCCCTGTCAGAGTTACCTGTGTTCTTGGCATTCAGAGCACAGTCATGGACCAGCAGCAGCCCGGGCTGGGAAAAGCTACCGTCCCCACATTCCAGATGAGGAAACAGATGCTCAGAGTGGTCCTGTGATTTGCCCAACTTCTGAGGCTGAGGCAGCTGGGGGACACAGTCTGATGCCGGGGCCCTCATTCGGACCACTGAGTCCTCTGCCCTCCGCGTCTCCCAGCCTGCGCCCTGTGGAACCCCGGGTCTGGCAGGCTGCCTGCTCCCACTCTCCACCATGGACTTGTGTCCCCACGACTTCCTCCCCACGCTGGGGAGGCGGCATCGTCCTGCAGGAACCAGGCCCCCCAGGGCCATCCCAGGAAGTCTGGACACACACATGGCCCCAAGCAGACAAGCCAGAACTTGAACAAAGAAACCCCAAATGTCACCAACTTGCAAATTCATGGGCATTCGGGGCTGCCAGGCTGGCATTTTTAGCCAAGTGTCCTTCCTGGCCACTCTGGTGCTGAAGTCCCTTCCTTCTGTCGCTCACGGGTGTCCGCAGGGCAGTCACTGGGACAGGGAATGTGACGCCAACAGTGACCCTTCAGGAAGAGAAAGGCCAGTTGCCTCCGCATTCCTGAGAGGAAGTCCTCAGACATGCCCGGGGACCTTGGTGGCCAGTGTCCCTGGAGGCACCTTCCTCAACGGCTCGAAATCTTGTCTCTCGATTTGGAAGTCCTGGTTTCTTGTTGGGCACAAATTTGGTCCCCACCCAGGGACACCCTGGCCATCTCCGGGCTGCCGGAGAGAGGCAGGCAGGGTCCCGCCACCCTCATCACCGGGAGAGACTATGGACAGAGGGCCAGGGGAGGCACGAAGCCCCCCGGGGGAGCGGATGCTGGACCGAGCCCTGATCTCATCGCTGACGCGGCGTCTTGGCTGACGTTCACTCAGCCGCGTTCGTGTGTATTTATTTGTTTCTTATAAAAGTAACAGGACTCCCTTCAGAAACAGAAGGCAAGAAATCACCCACACGCCTTATGTCGAGGGTCCGCAGGACCATCTCACCACAGAGGTTTGCTAGAAGGATGCCCATTTCTGGCATGGGGGTGTATTCCTGGCTAAGGTGTACTACAGCAACGGCGTCAGGACACGTAGCCAGATCCTACGGAAAAACCCACAGTTACGAGTGTTTCCAATGGAAAGTCGGCGTCCCCTCCAAGTGCATCTGCTGAAGCCCTACCCCCCCCCCCCACTTTGATGGCATTTGGAGATGGAGGCCTTTGGGGCTTCCGGTGGGTTGGGAATATATGAACCCATGACGGAGAAAGAACAGGGTTCAGTTTGCTCCTCGGTTTTTCAGACCAACAGTTGGCACCAAAAGGCAGCCATGCAGAGACCTTACGGAAAGGCACAAGGGCACTTTGGGGCTCTCCTATGTGTGCTGCTGATGGGGCCCCTAGGCTGCCCTGGGTGAAGAGAACCTTTTCTTTGCTCTCACCTGGTCCAGACCCAACTCTCCCCTGCCAGGCACCTATCATCGTCCCCTCTGGGGCTCTTGGAATGCAGTGCTCTGTGCTCAAGCCCTCCTCCCTGGACCCTGGGCTCTGTCTGCATGTGCCCTAGTAATATGGAATGCATTGGCATTTGCTCCCAGTTTCCACCGACCCACCCACCCCCAGCCTGGGCGGGGGCTGCTCTCCACCCTGCCAGACATCTGCCCCCGGGGTGCCTTTTCCTCCTTGTAATCATCCTGGACGTTTTCTGTCCTCTGCAGTTCCCCGGCCCCCTGAAGTTCTAGGAGGATTCTGAAACCCCTTTCCTTTGAGTGGGAAGACACCTTTCCAACCAGGTCTGTCTTGCTCAGGTTCCTTTAGCTGCTGGTAAAAGGGAGTCCGTAACCTGGACAGTCACACGGGGCCCCAGCTCTGCTGTCTCCACCTTGGAGTCCTTGTAAATGTTCGAACAAGAAGAGCCACAATTTCCTTCTGCCCTGAACCCTGCACATTATGTAGCCGGTCCTGCGTAAAACCATTCAGGAAGTTCGAATCACCGAAGGAGAGTTGTTGGAAGGAGCAGGAGGTGTCTCAGAGAACCCAAGGTGAGACTGTGGTTGGATCTCACAGGGCCGGAACCAGGGCTTGGAAAACCAAGAAGAGCCCAGAAGGCCCCTATGCCCCTCCTCAAGGGAGACACAAGGACGATGGCCTCACCCAAGATTTAATCTCATCTGTTCCAGGTTCCATCCTGCCAGCCATTTCCAGGGACGGAGACGCTGACCGGCCTGGCTTGGGTCAGGCGTCCAGTCCCCGTGGAACCAGATCTGGCTGAGGGGTCAGTGTCCCGCGGCACCCACCCAGCTTCCGTGTGGAAGCAGAAACCAGAGTCAGCAGTTGGCAAAGAACAAGCCTGCCTTGAAACTTGCAGCGAGACACATTCCAGAGCCCCAGGGCTGCAGGGACTTAACCATTTCCTGCCCACTCCCCCTCCCCCCACCCGCCCCAGGGCCTCCCTTCCGGGAGGGGGAGGGAGGTCCTCAACCCGACCTTCAGACCTTCAGTCCGTTTCCAGCAGAGCTATGGTTTGAGGGAAAATCCTACGGCATCTTGTCATTTTCCTTCTCCTCTTGTTCAAAAACCAACCAACCGAGTGAACAAATAAAACTTCATTGGCGGGCCGGGACGGTGGACACAGGTGTCTGCGAAAATGGCTTTTTGGAAAGAAGCCACACGTGCGTGCACACGTGGGCACTCGCCTATGTACACACACACACGCACACACACGCAAGCACACATGGATACGCGTTTCCTAAGACTCTCAGATCCCTGGCCCTCCCGTGTCTCACGGCAAAGCGCTCTCTGGGGGGCACTCAGAGCTCTGGGCGGGACAGACAGGGGCCTCTCCAAAGGAAGCCGCTAAGCCTCTGGGAGATAAATCTTGTTCGCTTCCTTCCTCTCAGCGACGATTACAGCAAAGTGCTCCAGCAGTCCTTGCGGAACAAAGGCCCAGTGTCCAGCCAGGCGCCTCCAGCCCGACCTCTTCTCCATCAGGAGTCGTGACCTCACCGTCGTTTCACAAAGCTTTCCCGGCTCTGAAATGGCCACTGCCCGTTCTCGGGCTGCGTCCCGCAGAAGACCCCCCCCACCTCAAGACTGCCGTCCTTCCCACAGTCCCCTCTCCAGCCCCAGGGGGACTCCCAGCCCCCCAGCAGTAACACAGCCAGGCCTTCTGCTGATGCCGCCCTGGCCGTCATCCAGGCTGGGGTGGGGAGGGCCTTCTGCATGGGGCTCTTCTGCTTCCCCTAGAGGATCGCCCTGGTGAGAGGACCCTGACCTGCAGGAGGGCCGGGTACCCTGGGGGCATAATAAGCACAGGCTTTCCAGTCTGCCCAGGGCCCACTTCCCGGCTAGCCCCCCGGGGGTGGGGTGGGGTGACTTCCCAGCTCCCTGCCTCTGTCTCCTTGTCTGTGGAAGGGGCATGATGACAGTAAGGCTGAGCTCGCAGGGGTGCCGAGCGGCTCAATGCGGTCACGGTCACGTGTGCGGAGTGCTTGGCAGAGGGCCGGGGCAGTGGTGAGTGTGCGATGAACTCTGGCCAGCGGCCGCCAGGGCAAAGGAAAACTCTGTGCCTCCTCGTTCAAAGGCAGGAAAAACCTTTCTCCTTTCTTCTGCAGCCCCCCATCCCCCACCTGTCATGGTGTTTTTAACTTATTATTTAATGACACTTCCCTGGGGCAAAGGACGCCCTTGGATGAGTCAGTGGAAAGCAGCCTTGGTTACTGGGGACAGCCAGGGGATGGTGCGGGCCGGGAGGCCACCAAGCCCCGTGCGTGCTTAACTGTCCCCATCGCGCTTCACTTACAAAACACAAACGAAAAGATGAAATTATCAAGACTTTCAAGAGAGCTGCCACAGAGAATCAAATCCCAAGCGCAGGCCCCCCTCAAGCAGGGACCCAAATACCCACAACGCCAGCCCTGACTGTGGCCTTGCCTTCGTTTACCCATCCCGACTCCTGATTCCAGAAAGCCGTTCGTTGGATAAACAGTGCCTAACCCTCTGGGAGTCTTTCCTACAGCTGAACTCAGACGCACAAGAGCCATTCCACTCCTTGGGACGCACCCAGCAGGATGGGTACACGTGTAAAAACGTGTACTAGAAGGTTCTTAGCAGCACAACTCACCCTGAAGATGACCCCAATACCCATCAAAGGTTGAATGGTGAAAAGAAAAAGAAGTGGTCTGTCCACAGGACAGAAAACCACCCAGAACAAAGGAGGGTGACCAGTGCACACGGCAGCAGAGCCGGGTCCCACGAACATCACACAGAGCCAGAGGAACCAGACACAAATGAGCACACCAGGTGTGTGTGTGTGTGCATGTGGACGCGTGGGTGCGTGCATGTGTGGATTGTGTGTGCACGCACGTGTGTGTGTGCATACGGAAGCAGGACAATGAATCCATGTGGTTAGGACCAGGATGATGCTTAGCATTGCGGGGGGGCTCGGGGGACACGAGGCAGGGCCAGGTGGCTGGTCACGTCCATCTCAGCGCGGCAACCCAGCTGTGTTCAGTGCACGTATGTGCACTGCTCTGGGTATATGCTGTCTCAACAGAAAGTAGAAGTGAAAGGCTCTAACAGCCTTTCCCAGATGCCCACCATGGGGATGATTTAGGGGGTCAAGGAGCTGGCTCTGGACAGCACCCCAGGTCCTAGCTTTCCTTTGTCTTCCTGTTTGGCGCCTCACACGAGATGTGATTTCGCGACACTCAGAACGCCTCTTAGCGTGCAGTAATGGTCAGAGAGAGCCAGCGGGCTCAGTACCGAGAAGGATGGTGTCTCGGCATCCTCTCGGAGGCCCCAGAGAGGTTCGGCCAACACAGGATGAGCGCCTACTATGTGCCAGGTCCTAGGGACACAAGGATAAGGACGTCTCTGCCCTTGAAGAGCTCAGGGTCTGGTGACAGTCAGAGGGATGACTTCCCTGTACAGCTCGGTGTGTTCGGTGCTCCCCAGGGGGAATCGGGAAGATGGGAAGGCTGATACGGTTCTAGGGGCTCGTGGAGAATGGGGTGGGCACTACCCCAGCAGCTCTGATCCATTAGGCCTCAATCTATGATGGGATCAAGAGGCACGATGGGCCAATAGCAGGGGTCCTGTCCTTCAACTTCTGACTTACCGCATGGAAATAGTCACATGAGAGCAAAGTTCAGCTCCAAGACTGCTCCCTGCAGCATTGCATAAATAGGGGAAACGTCAGAAATAACCTGTATTTCTGACAGTGGAAGACTGGTCCTAAGAGGGACAGAAAGCAAAATGAGGGAATGTTGTACAGTCCCTGGAGTAATGCTGGGGAGGACCACGGAGTGGCCCAGGGACCGTGGACAAGCAGAGACTCCCCTGCGTGCCAGCCCATGCGCTAGCCCACCAGTTCCAAGGCTGCGGGCAGAAGACATGAGCCCTCTGGGTCAGAAGAGGGGTGCACGACTCACAGCCCCACAGCAACGCGAGCTTCCACTCTGCCTCCGTCCCCTTTGGTCCAGGCCCCTGAGGGGCGATGAGAAGCCACCCAGTGTGCTCCTCCCCACTGAGGAACCTTGAGCTCAGGAAACCCAAACCTCTTCTGCTGGGCAGGAAGCCTGCCTGACCTCTGGTCCCAGAGTGAGACTCTGCGCCACAGGGGGCAGAAACCCACGTCGCTTTTGGATCGGAGGAAGACACTACGTCTAACCAACAAGACATTTTGCTCCACAAACAATCTTAAAAAGAGAGTCCCGGCTTCTCCTTACAAGACACCCAGATCCCTGGGAGAGCCACAAACTGTGCCCCACACATGATGCAGAGAAACAGGGGGGTCACCGTGAAATGGTTTACAAAACAGTCCCCAGGTCCTGTGTGACCTTGAGTACTGGGGAGGCACACGGGCCTGTTCTTGTGAGCACGAACCTCGCACAACCTTGGAGGCAGGCGCCATGTATTATCCCCATTTTCCAGATGAGGCTGACAGAGGCCTGGAGAGGTCACATCATGGGCAATCAGCACAGCTGGATTCTGAATCCAAGCGACGTGTCCGCAGACTTCATGCCCTTAAAACCAGTTTCCGGGGTGCCTGGGTGGCTCAGTCGGTTAGGCGTCCGCCTTAGGCTCAGGTCCTGATCTCAGAGTCCTGGGATCAAGCCCCGAGTCGGGCTCCCTGCTCAGCGGGGAGTCTGCTTCTCCCTCTGCCTCTGCCCCTCCCCACCGCTTGTGCTTGCCCTTGCTTCTCTCTTTCTCTCTTGAATAAGTAAAATCTTAAAAAACAAAACAAAACAACCACACCACTTTCCTCTGTGCCTTTTTATTACTGGACAAACACCTCCCCCCACCAAAACATACTGACTGAGGCTAAGACCAACCATAGCTGGACAGGAAGGCCGCGTAGTAACAGGCAAATGCTTAGGATTAAGTCAAAAAGGCCGGCTACGTGATGTACGGACAGCGGTATCAGCGGCTGTACGAAGTGCGCACACATGGGGGGGCAGGGCGCCGACACAGAATACACAAGGCTACCCCGCTCGGGGCTCGCTCTCAGACGCTGAACTCCCCGCCTTGCATTCTTCTGTTCTCCGTTTCCTCTGTGTTCTATGATACGTGATACTTTCACAGTGACAAAAGGCGCACATTTAAGATGATAGAGCCCATGTGAGGCTGACTGTGAGCTATGAGGGAGGAGGGAGGTCGAGTCCAACCCAGCCCAGACATGGTGCGCTCCAGTCGCGGAAGCGGTGGAGGGAGAGAAGCTTGAGCAGACTCCCCACTGAGTGCGGAGCCCAGTACAGGGCTGGATCCCAGGACCCTGAGATCAGGACCTGAGCCGAAATCACAGTCAGATGCTTAACCAATGGAGCCACCCAGGTGCCCCTTAAGAGTTTACTTTTAAGTTATCACCATACCCAACATTGGGCTCGAACTCACAGCCCCAAGATCAAGGGTCCCATACTCTACTAAGCCAGCCAGGCGCCCCAACTGAGTCCTTGTTTAAACAGATATTCAGGAGCACCTGGGGGGCTCAGTTGTTAAGCGTCTCCTTCGCTCAGGTCATGATCCCGGGGTCCTGGGATTGAGCCCCACATTAGGCTCCCTGCTCAGGGGGAAACCGGCTTCTCCCTCTGCTACTCTCCCTGCCTGTGTTCCCTCTCTTGCTGTCTCCTTCTGTCAAATAAATAAAATCTTAAAAAAAAAGAAAAACAAACAGATATTCATTGCTTTCTGTCACTGGAAAATAGGGAGATTTCAGATAAAATCCATCTTTCTTGGAATACTTGCCTTGCTCTGACCCAAGAGTCCCTCCTGCTGGGATAGATTCAGTAGAAACGTGCATGCGTGTCCCCCAAAAGGTGTGGGCTAGAGTCCTCAGGACACTTCTCTCCATTCCAGCCCCCCAGCCCGCGGGACCACCCGACACTTATCGCGCTACTGAGACTGAACATATGTGTTACGTTCATAGTATGTTAGCGGACAGTGAATGATTCACAACTTACACCCAAAACCTGTATGAGTTTCAGATGGAATGTGGGGATGGTGGCGGGGCAAGAAACCAGACACAAGGGAACACCCCATGTGCAAGGTGTCAAATACTCTCAAAGCCACCCCAGGTGCTAGAGATCAGGACCTGGCAGAGAGTGGGGCGGGGATGGGGGTGGCCATGGGGACAGTGATGGCAGGGGGTGGGGATAAGGTGCATTTGAGTACCTTTTTTGGGCATGGATGTTCTACTTTAAAAACCTCAAAATGACAAAAGCAAGTATGACAAAAATCTTAACATTAAAAAAAAAGTCCAAAGTTGTGGTTTCTTTTGAAAAGGCCGAGGTTCTAGAAACCCAAGCTCTCATTCATTTCCAGTGGTGAGGAGAGGCTGGCTGTGCTCCCGCCCCCCACCCCAGGGCTCACTTAGCCCGACCACCACCTCCCTGGGGCACCTGGGTCTGCAGGCTGTCATTTCCGAGGAGCGAGGAGCGGAAGCCCGAGCTCCCTCCCAGAGAGGAAGTGGTCAGCTGGAGGCCACACAGCCCAGTGGGGGGCAGAGCAGTGGACGGAACTCAATTTCAGGGCCCTCAGGCCATCATCCCATGCAGATTAATGTCATTTGGGCTGGAGGGAGAAAATGTCATCTTCAAGCTGATGCTTAAGTCTATGACCACAGTGACGGGGGTGGGGGGTTGTACAGCTGGCCCTTCCCCTCTGGGTGCTAATTCCGTTGATAATCAGGGATGGGCATTGTTTCAAGTTCTGCTGCTCTTGAATTTTTCTCGCATTTTTAAAGCAACTGGGACCCACTGGGAAAGAAGTACTGACCTCCAGGTGAGTCCAAAGGTGAAAGGTGACAGTGGCTGAGAGCACCACTGGGTACCCTTCCCAAGATCCAGGAGACCTGGGGGCATTCATGCAGGCCGGTGTCCGCTGGGCTGCTGAATCAAAGCAACACAGAAATGGAAGATCTGGGATTCAGCTCTCTCTACAACCCCCGCCCTCCTACTACAAGCGATTTCCCCGGGGGCAGCTTCCAGGAGCAAGGCAGGCAGGTCTTCAAGCGTTCTCCCCCACCTGATGCCTGCAATCCCACCACAGAAGTTTCCATCCCTACAGCCATCGCTCTTCCCCTGGAGGGGCACTCCTTTGCCACTCTCGGTCCTTGGCACCTCAGTGTGCAAAAGTAGCTGAGGGCAGGTTTTCCTGGGTGGGAGGAGGAGCCCTCACAGACGGCTGGACACCTGCGATCTGAGGGTCCAGGTCAGGGAAGGACAGGCCAGGGGACTGTGTCTGGGTGCAGTCCTTGCCCTCCAGAGATGGACAGTGAGCCATAATGGAGCCACATGTCCTGGGCACGCAGGAGAGACAGCAAGCTACACAGATGGGAAGAGGGCTCAAGTCACTTAATCTGGCCGAGCCTCCATTTCCTTATCCGCGCAGTAGGTGACAGGAGGGCTCCTGGAGGAGGACCGTCATGGACATCGCAGAAGAAAGTCAGGTAGAGCACGAAGCATCGTGCCTGCCGTGCAGTCAATACCAGGGGGTGCCCGTGGGGCTGGCCTGGGCCTTGCGGTTCTCAGCCAGTCTTTCAGCGCAGTGTCGTTCGCCCGGACCCGGCAAGCTGCTTCGCCCTCAACCCTCCCTGGGGAACTCTGTTCCCCTGGGTCAAAGCAGGAGGGGATCCCTGAGGACACGGGCGGGCAGCGCGGTGGCTAAGGGACAGAGCCAGCCACCCCGAGGTGCCCTCCCCGTAACTTCCGGCTGTAGGAGGGGACCTGGCGAGGGGTCGGAGAGTCCACCAGCGAGGGTCTATCTGCTACGTCGCACGTTCCTGTACATGCGGTTACAAGGAATGAAACCTGCTCGTCTCCCGCTGCTCACCTTAACTCTGCCGCAGCCTTTCGTCCTCGGGCATCTTCTGAATCGCCAGACGACAGACAGGCGGGCGGGGGGCTCCGTCCCCGAACCCACCCAGCCTATCTGCGGCGACGGTGTCCCAGCCCCCGCCTTCCCGTCCGAGCCTGGCCATGTGACCGACGTGCCACGTGACCGACGTGCACCTGGCAAGCCGCTGGCCCTGGCTGTAGCTGATTGGACCAATGGTGGTCACCTGACTCAATCTGGGCCAATCAGACGCTTCCCCTTCGCGCGCGCCTCCGCCATGCTGTGGCCCGGCCTTGGGGCTCATGAGTTTAAGAGCCCAGGGCAAGCATCTTCGTCCCGGTTGGGGAGCCGGCAGATTGGCAGTGACGGAAGGCAGAGGACGGGTGGACCAGGGTCTCTGAGGGCCCTCATCTGGCTCTCATTCCCTCCCCCGGGCCCCGCTGCCCGCGGTCCGTGCGAGGACACCACGCGTCTTGCCAGAGTCCGCCGTCTGCCCTCCCGGCGGCCGGGGTGACCTGCACGACCGCGCATGCGCAGCCGCGCCGCACCTCGCGGCTGGTCCTGGGGCAGGTGGCTCGTGTTTGAAACAATTCAGAGCTAACGTCTTGGGGGCAGAGACCGCAGCCTTCTGGAATTCTAAGTAGCCGTGTGCGGGCGCGGCCTCGGAGACCTGGCTTCTGCCGATCACCGGGGAGGCCTGCTTCTCCCTCCTTCTGAAGACAGCGTCGAGCAGCCGCCTCTAACAACAGAAGAATCAGCCGCTCTCTGATCGGGCGCATCTCCCCGAGTCGCGAGAGCAGCGTGTTCCCCAGCCTTCCCCGCTTGCCAAATGTCTTGTTACTCTCCTGTCTGACGCTCTTGCCACCAAAAAGGAAACACGCTGTCATAGACATTCTGGCAGGGGTGGCTGGGAGGAGGACGCCACTTGTATTTGTGTTTGGGTTGGGAAGCGAGGGAGGGGTGAACCGTGGGGGCTCATCATTGGCCGTGTGGCTTTGAACAAGACTCCCCCGTCTCTGGGCCTTGTCGGTGAAAGGAGGAGCTGGACTCACGTATGTTCGGCTCCCTTCCCTGGGGGCTTTGTAGACCCAGACAGGGCCGTCCTTGCCCCAGGGCTCGCTCCTGGCAACCCACAGATGGGCCCGGATCCCTTCCATGCAGCGCAGCAGCCAAGAAAGCAAAAGGGCAAAGGACAAACAGCTTTGCGCCCATCCGACCCCCATCGGGGCTTCTTGCTCACCAGAGCCGTGGTGTCTCACCCTTTACCAGGAAAGCCGTCTCCGTTACTCCCTGGACACGGAGGCTTGGACCCGCCGAGAGCTTTTGAAATATGGATTCATTCCCCTTTAAATTGGTACATTTCACCTAGAACCCAGGTTTCTTTCTTTCTTTCTTTCTTACTTTCTTTCTTTCTTTCTTTCTTTCTTTCTTTCTTTCTTTCTTTCTTTTATAAACATATATTTTTATCCCCAGGGGTACAGGTCTGTGAATCGCCAGGTTTACACCCTTGACAGCACTCACCATAGCACATACCCTCCCCAATGTCCATAACCCCACCCCCCCCCCCCAAACCCCCCCCCCCCGCAACCTTCAGTTTGTTTTGTGAGATTAAGAGTCACTTATGGTTTGTCTCCCTCCCAATCCCATCTTAGAACCCAGGTTTCTGAGTCTTCGTGAAATATTGGATGATCTGGCAAGATGGAGGCTCAACCCTAACCCGGTGAAGTTTGCTGAGCTGTGGGGTGCCTGTCACTTTGGAGGGAGCACCAGCTCTGCCTGGTACTACAGTCTACACAGGAAGGACCCACCATTCTGAAGTGCCTGGGACGTGGGTCTTTCAGTTTTCAAACCAGACAGCTCAAATGCCAAACCTGGGCAGTTAGTGACCCTTGTCCCCACGCAGACCGTTGGCTCATACACACTCCCTGTCTGGCCCTAGAGTTAGAGTTTGGCAGACCCCTTGTTAATGATATGCTAATAGTATGTTGACTGGGGCATCTGGGTGGCTCAGTGGGTTAAAAGCCTCTGCCTTCGGCTCAGGTCATGGTCCCACGGTCCTGGGATCGAGCCCTGCATCAGGCTCTCTGGTTGGCAGGGAGCCTACTTTTTCCTCTCTCTCTCTCTCTCTCTCTGCCTGCCTCTTTGCCTACTTGTGATCTCTGTCAAATAAATAAATAAAATATTTTTTAAAAAATAATATGTTGATCATACACCACCCCCCCCATTCTTTTGCCACTCTAGCCTGACCCCCTTACACCTGCTCTCCACACTGACGAGTTCATTTCTCTTGTGCTGGTTTGCACACCAGCAAGGGAAGGGAGTGCTGGGGCCCGATCCTCCTGAGAGCAGACCTGAGCTGGTCAGGGGGAGCAGAGGGCCGGCAGCAGCCGCCTTGACCTTAGGGGGAAAAGACACACAGTGTGGTCTTCAGGGTCGCCTGTGGAACTGAGTCCCTGCTGCCTAGGGCTGCTAGGGTGGTCACAACCCCTCCCATCGCAGCCCCTTCCCCCCCGTCTCACCTGGACTCCCCTGCTCATGTATCTTGGACCACTTCACGCATAAGCTCCTCGCACTGGGATCCTTGCCTTGGGTTCTATTGGTTTGGGAACCAAATTGAGCCAACCGTGCAATTCCTAGCACGCAGAGGGGCACTCAGGAAAGCCTTTTTGAGCAAATTTGTGAAGCAGCGGGTTTCCCGACATGTGCGAAATCTTCCTGCTAACCCAGAGGTGGCCCCCAGGGGGCCCAGAGCCAGGGGCTGGAGTCAGACCTGGACCTTAGAACATCGGTGTCACCTGCCAGGGTCTGTCACTGCCCCTCTGAGCCTCAGGCCCCTCATTTGTGCAATGAGAATACTTCTCCCACAGAGTGCTTGGGAGGTCAGGGGGGTGGGGGCTGCCATGCAGGAAAGCTCACAGCATGTCCCGGCTCAGGGAAGCACTCTCAGACACAGGCTTGTATGTGGTTCTCGCCCATGTTACTGGCATCTCTACCCAGACCCAAGGACAACACCCCCTGCCCCCGCCCCGCCACCCAGTGCCAGAGCAGCAGCAGCATGGGAGGTCTTGTTGGCAATGCAGATCCTTGCGCCCTGCCCAGACCCGCTGGGTCAGAACTGCTGGGGGTGGGCCCAGCCCTCTGCATTGTGACGTGTGCCACAGGCGTCAGGAGGGCTGAGGGAAGGGTGAGCTTTAATACATTCCAGTGATTATGTAGCAATTAATGTAGCAACTGTTCCTCCATGAGGCCTGACGTCACCACCCCAAGTCGCCAGTCTCCTGCCATCACATTTAGGAAGAGTGACCTCATCCCAAGGGGACCACTGAGCGCCAGAGAAGGGACGGGACAACCTTAGGGCCACAGGACCTGGGCAGGCAGGCTGGCTGTCCCTTGTGTGTGGCCCTCAGCCAGGAGATGGAGTCCCAGGGCCCTCCTCGCTGGGCTAACGGGGGCCTGAAGGGAAGGGGCCCTCGGATCATCCTAGGGTGGAAGTAAGAAACCCTGAAACAGGAGCCCAGAGTTTCAGAGTGGAACCCCCAGGACACCATGAAAATGGCCTCTGGTGTGAGCTCTTCCTTTTTCAATGGAAATGGTGTATCATGAATAATCAAATAGCTATCTTGTCCTGTCTCTACAGTGGGTTCCCCGGGGTTCCCAGAGCATTTGGGAATGTGGAGTGTGGGTCATCACCACCAGGGGTCCCCAAGATCGGGTCCTCTCACTGCCAAGGGTCACCAGGACAGGACTGGGTTCTCACTGCCAAGGTCCCCAAGATCGGGTCCTCATCACCAGGGGTCCCAAGGACCAGGTCCTCACTGCTAGAGGTCCCCAGGATTGGGTCACCACCAGGGACCCCAGAACCGGGTCTTCATCACCAGGGGTCCCCAAGAGCAGGTCCTCACCACCAGGGGCCCCGACGGGGGTCATTTATCCCAAGTGGCATCTATACCTTCTTCCTCCTCACCCAGCACCCGCTCCCCTGCCATCCCTGACCCTCCCTTCCACTTTACAGAAGATTCTTCTACTGCAGGGCACATAACTGGTCATGTCCCAGGGGCCTCTGGAGAGTCTGTGTACAACCATCTCAGTGTCCCCCAGTGTTTATGTCACAGGCGTCATCAACACAAGGTTTTAGTATCTCCCCACATTCCCTCCCAGTCCTTGTCACACGGCTAGTATTTTAGGACAAAGACAGTAGCCCCTGTTTACTGGGCACCCACCATGGCCCAGGTGTCCTCCCAGTGCTGGGAACAGAGAAGGGAAGCCAGTAGCGGGACAGGGAGGCAAACGGGGGTGGGGGTTGGGGAGCAGGGAGACAGACGGGGGTGGGGGGCGCAGGCAAACCCGTGGTCTCAGATGGGGACATGGGCTAGGAAATGTGAACCAGGCCCAGGGCCTAGAGAAGGACCCAGGGTACAACCTCAGAATGGGAGTCAGGCAGGCCTCTCCGATGAGGGGCCTTTGCCGACAGACTTGGGTTCAAGTCCCAGCTTCGCTACTTGGCTCTGGGATTCCGGGCAAATAGCTTCCGGGCCTCTGTATTTCCCAGTCCCACCACCCTCACAGACGACCGCGGGCCGTGCTTGTCACAAACACCGCAGGCCACTCCTGCAGTGGGAAGGGTTCTCGATCCCCTTCCCCACACTGCCCCCCAGTTTCCCCATCAGCGTGGAGGCTTTCACGGCTGGGCGGCATGGGAGGCCCCGAGCAAGCGCTTTCCCACACAGAAATGAAGCCTGAGAGCTGAAGCTAACGTGACTGGAGACCTTCTGGCTCGATGGCCATTGTCAAGAAAAGCCTTTTAGAAAAAGTTCCAAGCCTGAGCCGGGTTTTAAGGCCCCTGTGGGCTTGTTAAAGCCAGCATTTCCCTCCACATCCAGGCAGCCTGGCATTGGGCCGGCCCCTCCCTGCTCTAGGACAGCTGGCGTGCCCCCAGCCTGCTCCCAAAGGCCTGGCCGGGTGGGTGGGGTTTTTCTCTCTCCCTCTTTCATCCAGGAACAGCCCCAGCCCCCAAGGCCAAATCAGCACAATGCACCAGGCTGGGGAGGTCAGAGCCCTCCCACAGCATCTGCTCCTGGTGAACATAAATCCAGCAAACCATCCCCTCAGGGCATCTCCCTGTCACGCAGGGCTGGAGGTGCGGGGCCCAAAGGGGGCCTCGAGATGCTCGGGGGAAAGTGACACACACAGGCTTGCTTTTCCTTAGATGCTGGGCAGTGCTATGGAAACAGCCAGCCACACAGGCAGCTGAAGAGAATGTTCTAGAATCTCTAAAGAGCCTGGCAGGAGCACGCTGGGCCTGGAGACCGACCGAGCTGGGGGTGTCTGTCTGGGGCTTCTGAGACTCCCTCATCGTGGAACCTGCTGTTCCCGTACCACTTGTTCCCTTGGCAAAGGAGCCAGCCTTTGGGGCAAAATGGCTCCCTGCTCCCCGCCACCCCCGCCTCTCCACGCCCCCGCCCCTCCATGCTGTCCAGAACTGCTAGAACGTGCTTTCTGAAAAGATGCCAGTGCCTTTTCCTTAAATAGCCAAACCTGGGGCCTCCTCTGCAAATCAAAAGGTCTGAGAACACGCAGCCACCGCCATGTGGGCTGAGAGCTGCCTTTGGAAGCGGGGTGCGACTGCTTCCCTGGGCACAGTCCCCACCTCTCCGTGCCATTCCCCTGGGCACTCAGCCTCCTTCCCAGCCCCCCGCCCAGAGAGGACACTGGAGGGCCACTCTCCCAGTGAGGATGACAGACCACACATCAGAGGAAGGCGAGGAGGGGTCAGAGGTCAGGCAGACACTCAGCGGCTGTTTGTGGGGCCTCTCCCACAAGTCGGAGCTTGAGGAGGAGAGAGCACGAGCTGGCTTCCTTCCGTGTGCGCCGTACCCCGCTTGCATATCCGACCTGCACAAAGTAAAAAGGTTCATGAGACGTGGAAAGCAGAGTCGGCTGTCCTGGGTTGTCTGGCGGGGAAGGGAGTGGCAGTGGGGGTAGAGAGAGGCTACTTAATGGGTAGGAGATGTTCTTTTGGGGTGATGGAAAGATCTGGAACTAGACAGTGCTGGTCGTTGCACCATGTTGCGAATGAGTGTAATGCCACTGGACTGTTCGCTTTAAAATGGTTAAAATGGTAGATTTTATGTTGTGTGTATTTTACCAAAATTAAAAAAAAAAAAAAGGCATCCTCTCCAGGGCTGGTGGGGGCGTGGGGAGAAGGCGGCGGCGTGCGGACAAGCACAGGGCTTCCCCGGGGTGAGCGTCCTCATGACTTTATAACTGAGATCTTCATCTTCTTGCTTCCCACCGGCCAGGAACCTCTCTCGGCCACCTGGCCCCCAGCAATGGAGCATCTCCCTCTCACCAACAACCCTCTCACGCTTTGAATGTCCCCACCAGGGAGGCCCCGTCCATTTTAGGTCAGGCCCACCGAGGAAAATATCCTTTTCTTAAAATCAGCAAGTACCGGGTTACAGGTCCTAGCCCCGGGAGGGAGACCCCTTCCTATTGTTCCTTCCTCTGTACTCAAGGGCAGGGATACCCCAGTGTCACTGGTAGTTGTCAGAGAATTCTGCCTGCCACCGTGTCTATCGACGGGGACCACCTTGGTCAACTAAGCCACCTCCACCATCTCGAACACGAAGGAGAATTTAAATAAAATGAGCTCTAGCTATGCAAACTGTTGGTGACCCCTCCCCTTGATGCATTGTTAAGTGAAAAAAGCACATTGCAGAACTAGACCCAAATATACATAAAAATAACATTTCACAGCTATGCACAATTTCACCTACACATAATTTCTTTTATCAAGAAAATTATATCTAGGCCTGCCTCTGTGTGTGTGTGTATGTGCACAAAGTCTGGAAGAATACAGGTGTTGAGGTGCCCACCATTTACAGTTTGGTCTGTTTCCTTCCAGACTTTTCCTTCTTATCGTATACACTTCTGAACTACTAGAATTCATTACACTTGTGATCTCCGTCTGTCAAATAAATAAATAAAATCTTTAAAAAAAAGAGAAAAGAAAAGAAAAGAAAAAGCTCATGACATAGTCACTAGTTTAATTTGCACATTTTTTAAAAAGATTTTATTTATTTGACAGAGAGAGAGATCACAAGTAGATAGGCAGGCAGAGAGAGAGGGGGAAGCAGTCTCCCTGCCAAGCAGAGAGGCCAATTTGGGGCTCAATTCCAGGACCCCGAGACCATGACCCAAGCCGAAGGCAGAGGCTTAACCCACTGAGCCACCCAAGCGCCCCAAATTTGCACATTTTTAAGGCACATAAAGGATAACTGGTTCACCCCCACAGGCCCTTTGATGGGATGACCCTGGGCATCCTTTTCAAGCCAGTCTTGTTCTTTTTAGCTTTGAAATATCCCTTAGTGACTCTTGAACTTACTCATTGCTAAGTGAGAGATTCCAGAAATCGATGCGGTGAGAACTGGGAACAATCCCCCCACCCCACCCCGTGCAGTGTTCTTCTTGAGGAGCAGGAACCGAACGCCTCTGAGCAGGGGGGCAGCGGGCTGAAGTGGGTTGTCTACACTGGAGGTGAGCAGCAGCTGGAGATCAGAGTCAGGCTGAGTCAAGACCGAGCAGCCATGGCAGGTCAGGGCAGGCACACACCCTGGGAGGCCAGCAGGGTTGGGTCAGGACCCAGGGAGGCGGCATGAGTCAGGCTCAGTGCTGAAAGTAGAAAAGATTCTAAGTATTTCTGGCAGAAAGTTAGGACAAGGCATTAGATGCTTACAGAGGCGGTGGCCGCAGTCGGGACCTCCAGATGTCGCAGGACTGACCTGCCCGGGCAACTGCCACACTCCAGAGGACTGAGCATCAGACAGCTACGCAAGAGACCATCGAGTCAGGGCGCCTGGGTGGCTCAGTCGTTAAACGGCTGCCTTCGGCTCAGGTCATGATCCTGGGGTCCTGGGTTTGAGCCCCACGTTGGGCTCCCTGTTTGGTGGGAGGCCTGCTTCTCCCTCTCCCATCCCCTCTGCTTGTGTTCCCTCTCTCACTGTGTTCCTCTGTCAAATAAATTTTTTTAAAAAAGAGAGAGAGAGACCATGGAGTCAAGGACACCCCCTCAGAGTGGCATCCTAGGGCCAAGAGCCCCCACCGCGGCCCCGCACCTGCCTGGAGATGCCCACGGAGCTAGAGACAGGACACCCGCATCCCGAAGACCTTGGTGGCCAAGAGGAAACAGGTCACAGAGACCCCCGTTCCCATGTCCCCCGAACCTTCCAATTTCATGCGAGCACGTCTAGCCGGCACACCAGAACCCTAAGGCAAGAGAGTTTGGGGAACTCACTCTGCTTTAGCCTCTGTGTGGCTGCCCAGATGAACCCCTGCTGAGCTCACACCCTGATTCTCGTCCATTATCCAAGTTGTATTGGCCGTTCGGGGTCCAGTGGCTGCCATGATTAGCCAAGTTCTCCCCTGAGCGTTTCCTGCGTCACCGTGTATCAGACACTTCCCAGCAAACGTACAGGACGGGGACTGTGTTATGATTTAAAAGGTGATGAATCAGAGGCCCAGAAGGGTTCTGTAACTTGTCCGAGGTCACACAGCAGCTGAATGGCAGAGCGGGGATTAGAACCCAATTATTTAACCACCTGACATTCAACTGATGACGTGACCTCAGAGCTCCCACAGTTCATCTGTGATTGTCTTTTGAAATGAGAAAACAAATCCGTGCTTCCTAAGTGCAGTTGGTTTGGCAGACAATTGTTCCAAAATATGGGACGTAGGGGGCCACACACAATAAAAGGAATCCTTTGTTGGGGAAGGGCCAGAATCTACACAGATCTAAATGATCCCTGGGGCTCCCTTTCAGAGCTAACGTTCTGTTTTGAAAGCAAGCCTGTTTCCGCGATTAGCGCCTGGAACCGTCAGAAACTTCTCCGAGCTGAAAGTGACTACCACGGGGTTGGAGGGGTGGGCGGGGGGTGCTGCTTCTTGGAGGATACTCTGTGATCACTGGTGAAGCAATATGGTCCCAGGGTTGCCATAGCAACTCCCTATCTGGGCTATTTGAACGACAGAGAGGAAGCATCTTCTGTTTCCAGCCTGTTGTGGCTCTGAAGAGGGAACCCTTCATTCATTCAACAAATATTTACAAGTGGCGTCCTCGGGTGGCAAACACAGCCGCTTATACCGATCAGACTGTTAACATCAAAGAGTTTTTGTGAAAGGGTAGCAGGGGATTAACCAAGCATGGGGGGCTGCAGGGCCCTGGAAAGCACGTTTCCCCCCCCATCCGAATGGACATTCATCTCAGTTCCAGACCCCCTCAGCCCT
Organism: Enhydra lutris kenyoni; assembly: GCF_002288905.1. Classification (NCBI taxonomy): domain Eukaryota; kingdom Metazoa; phylum Chordata; class Mammalia; order Carnivora; family Mustelidae; genus Enhydra; species Enhydra lutris. The sequence continues at coordinate 18,659,282 of NW_019154114.1, forward strand.
GCAAGAACGTGACCCCAGTGTGATAGATCTTTTTTGGATTTGTCAAGAGCAGTCAAGAGCTGGGTTTCGATGTGAAATCTTTCCATTTCAAAACACGAATGCCTATTCAAAATTGGGATGGGGCCTCTGAGAACGGTCGTGCACTGCTCTGGAGTCACCCGTCTCATGTAAATTCAAGGGAACAGTGTTCCTGCCGATGTGCATTGGCAAACTATGCAGTCCCACTGTGTGACAGAGGGCCAAGTCTGGCTGGTGGTTCACCAGCTTGCCGGTTCCAACTCTAAATATCCAGCCTTGGACGTGGGACTGAACTAACGAGTGTACAACCATCCAGCAGAAGACAAACACCATGGCTCTGGTAGTTTTCGCGGATGTGAAAAAACACTCACGGTGTATTAGTAGGTGGAAAGAGCAGGTTATGGAAACATCGACAGGGGGCCCCTGGGGGGGCTCAGTCGTTAAGCATCTGCCTTCGGCTCAGGTCATGATCCCAGGGTCAAGCCCCGCATCGGGCTCCCTGCTCTGCGGGAAGCCTGCCTCTCCCTCTCCAGCTCCCCCTGCTTACGTTCCGTCTCTCGCTGTCTGTCTCTGTCAAATAAATAAATAAAATCTTTTAAATAAAAATCAACAGAGTATAGTCTCAGTTTTTGAAAATAAAATGTATTCTTGGTGAAAGTCGGAAAGGCTGTACCCTAAATGTGAGAACAGCCGCCTGGGGCCGGTGGCAGAGCCACTCATTCTGGTCTTTGTATTCCGAGTCTCCATTCTCTAAATACATTAATGATGGCAAGTAATACTTACCAAATGGAAATTTCTCAACTTATTTCAAAATTTCTTCGGAAATGCCGAGTTTCTCGTTGAGCCAAAGGGAGGAAAGTAGGGCTATGGTCAAAAATAGTGGCCCCCAGGGCGCCTGGGGGGCTCAGTCGGTGAAGCATCTGCCTTCAGCTCAGGTCACGATCCCGGGGTCCTGGGATCGAGTCCTGCGTCGGGCTCCCAGCTCAGCGGGGAGTCTGCTTTTCCCTCTACCCCTCCCCCCCGCTTGTGCTCTCTCTCATGCTCTCACTCTCAAATAAGTAAATTTTTAAAAAAACTATTTAAAAAAATTCGCGCTCCTCCACATATGCATGTGTATTGCCCTGAGGTTTGGACGCGGACTTCCCGGCCCCCACCCCCGTCCCCGTCTGTGACCGCACCGCCCAGGGGCCTGGCTTCTTGCCTTCACCACACTCCAGGTGTTGCTAACGCAGGCCCAGCCCCTGCACGTGACAAACCACGGGGAAAAACCACCATCAGGCTCTACCTCGGCAAAGATGTTCTCATGAGAGTAGCTAAGAACCGCTCGCTACATTTGCTGGAAATAAAGATTCTGAGACAGTCCCCCTAGTCACGGGCCACGGGTGGGTGAGTGGGGTGTGGGAATTTTACCCGCGTTTTAGCAAATGTGCCACGTGATTCTGCCGCAGGCTGTCTGGGGACACCCTCTGAGATACAAGCCCTTTTAGGTGACACCCATTGGCTGAGGATTCCCTGGACTCCGACTGTGTGCCAGGGACCGGGCCAGGAGCCAGCAGAGCTGGGCGGCCGCAGAGACACGCCCCTGCCTTCTGGACAGGACACGGGTCAGAGCCCGAAGCAGGAAGCACCCCCAGATTTGGGGGAGTCAGCCTGGCGGAGGGTGCTGGGAGCCTCTAGCAACATTCTTTCTCTTGATCTTTCAGACCAACAGCGTGGGTCCAACAGCAACCAGCCTCCTTTCAGTCGGTGCTTGGATCTTCAAACTCCAAACTCACGCCCCTGCGCAGCCATCCGCCTGCTGGGCTCCTCGGCCAATGGGCTTCTGGCTTTGTCCCTTCGCTTCCCCCGACTGTGCCATCAGTCCTACGTCAGCTGAAGTCACCTGTTCCAGGTGAGCGGTCCGACGTGTCCTGCCTACCTTGCTGTGTGTGCTCTGTGAATTCTCGTTTCAGATCTGTCTCAACATCTGTATTCCCAACAGACAGGAAAATAGAAAAAATAATCTAACATAACATAGCCCTACCCTCCCGTAACACAGATGCCTACCTTTCATCGTCTTCTGTTCAGCTCTTTTAAAAAATAAAGGATACCAAAGAAACGCTCATAGAGTCTCACTCTGACACAACCTCCCTCCTCCCTCTGGCCCCGGGACTCAGCACCCCTCCTCCCGGCACTCCCGGTTCTTGTCCCCATATGCATATATTCCCTTATTTTGTTTGAAAATGTAGCTCCACAGCCTGATGACTTTGCACATTTTAGCCCCGTACCTTGATGTTTTGGGATTTACGGGTAGAATCCCATCAGGTGTTGCCCACGCATGTTTTGGGCGTGGCCTCGGCTGCGACATCAGACTCGGGAACTGCTGGGATCAGCCAGCCTGAGAATGCGTTCAGGTCTGCCCTAGCGCTCTTGAGTTGACAAAATAACGCATGGCAGAGTCAGCTCTCCGTTCCAAAGAGCCTCTATTCTCCCTTATCCCCCAGCTGCAGGGCGGTACCCCCAGACCATGGATGGGGCTCCTCGTTCCAGGTCCCAGCCAGCCCCCTCCCCAGGCTCACGGCCTGCAGGTCTCCACAGAAGGACTGGCATCGCTCTTGGCCTTGACGATATTTTCTCCACCAGCCCCTCCTGCCCCAACCAATCCCACACCTGCCCCAGCCCTGGGACAGACACACTCCAGCCTGGGCAGCAGCCTCCCTAGCGGTATCTTAAGGCCCCTCCAGGGACAATTAAAAGGGAGTAGCAGTAGGGGAGCGAGTGGAAGCCCCTGGAGATGGGGGAGCCGGTCAGTTGCCCCAGCTAGGTAGACAGACACATAAGCTATGTCCTCGTCCTCCAGGGATGGACAGGGGACAGAGCCAGAGGCGGGAGCCAGTTCCCAGGTGAGGAAGCCGGGACTCTCCTCCTGCCCTGCCTCTTTGCCTAACTCCGCACGGAACATCTGACCCAGTGGGAGCAGGTCGGGGTTCTCCGTAGGCTTGGACAGCAGGGTGGGGCCCCACCGGCTCCAGGGCCCTGAGCACTGATTGTTGGCTGAGCGCCTACCGTGTGAGAGGCACAGGGGACACTGTCCCCGCCCTGGTCACAGTTACTGGGGAAGGGGGAGAAGCAAATGATGTGAGGAAGTACCCTGGGCTCCTACAGCTGATCACCGACGCTGGGGGCAGGAGTGCCGGGGTGGGGGGCTTAAGGCAACACAAAAGTCTCCCCTTACAGCTCTGGAGGCCTTAAGTCTGAAATCAAGGCATGGCCCAAGCTCCAGATGAAGGTGGCTCTGGGGGAGGACACTGCCTGCCTCTCCCGCAGCTGCTGTGGCTTCAGGCGTCCCTCCTCCGGCCCCTGCATCTGTCTTCACCTGGCCTCCTCCTCCGCGTCCCTGTCTCAAGCCTCCCTCTGCTTTCTCTTATAAGGACCACCTGCCGTTGGTTCAGGGCCCGTCCTAAATCCTGGATGGTCTTGGCTGAAGATCTTTAAACATAAGTACATCTCAAAGACCTCAGGCCCAAGCACGGATGTATCTCTGGGGACCGCCATTCAGCCCAAGACAGAGAGCGAGGTGGGAGGGACCTTCTAGAAGAAGCAGCTCAAAGCAGAGACCGGTCACTATCCAGAAGGAGGGAGTGAAGGAAGGACGACCAGATCGGGGGTCCAGGGAGGGAGGTGCACAGTCCTGGTCAGAGAGACCAACAAGGCCTCCTGGTCCCTTGTTCCCGGGAAGCTGAGACTTGAGCCCAGGGCAAGGAAGCACTCTTAAGGGCCTTTAGCAAAGGGCTGATACGCAGCTGTAGTCAGGGAGGGGAATTCTCTTCTAAATTTGGGGCGAGCTTTTCTGATGGGCAAGGAAGGGCCTGAAATTAAAGCACAATGTTGGGAAGAATTAAGTCTTAAAAATGTCTTTCTCTTAGTTTTATGACTTAAGAACTTAGGCTCAAACATAAAGGGAGTCTTGGAGGCGCCCGGGCTGCTCGGGGCTGGGAGGCTCGTGAGCGCTGAGAACCACAGTGGGGGACAGGTGGGCCCACAGGCTGTTGTGGAGACGACTTCTCTCCAAGTCCTAAGCGAGCACAGGTGTGACGGGAGTCCCCCCTCCCAAGCCCCATCCACATGGCAGCCTGCTCTAGCAAAACACACCACAGGAGGGGTTTGTGTTCTCTTCCGCCAAACTTAGAGCTAGCATGGTGGGACCCTGGGCTGTGGCACCAACCAGCAGGGATAGAAGGGTAAAGCGGAGAAACAGAAGCCTCCCCCAAGGATCGATGAGCCAGGAGCAGCGAGCTCCCCAGAGGGCACAGAGACACCAGGGCAACAGTCGGCCTGTCCTCCCTTGGGTGGCCTCTGCCCCTGAGCAGGAGGGTGCCCCAGCCCTGGCAGTGTGCCTGGCCACAAACAGGGTCACACAAGCTTTGGCACTCCTCCCACTGAAAGGGGAGGTCCGTGTCCCCTGCCCTTGAGCTTGGGGAGCTCATGACCGCTTCCCCAGGAGGGTCCCGTGGAAATGCTGCCATGTCACTTCTGAGGCTCAAAGGCCAGGCACCTCCCTCTAGTCCTCGGGGACTCGCGCTCTGGGGGAGGAGGTCCACAACCCTGCCGGGCCAGAGCGGGCGGCCACGCTGGGTGCTCAGATCCACGCCCCACTGAGCTCCTGCACAAGCCCCTGTGTCTGCCGCCAGCCACCAGAACGTCCAGCCTGCGGACCTCAACCAAACGAGACCCCTGCCGGTGAGAACCGCCTCGCTGGGCCCTTCCTAAATTCCCGAGTCCCAAAATCCAGGGCAAAATAAGATGGTGGTTGTCGTCCGCCATTCGATTTTGTGTAATGTGGAGCAGCTGCTGAACGACCAGGTGGTCATTCCGAGCACATGTAAGCAGAGACTTGGGTCCCCAGAGCTCCATCCCCAACTCCTCCATCAGCGGTCAGGGCTCAGGGCCGGCCCAGGCTTTGGGCGGGGACAGGAGCTGGGGGAGGGAATTCTAGGCGATGGTGCCCGATACCTACTGGGTGCTGGTTACAGGGATGGAGACGTGGACCGGCAGGGCCTCTCTCTGCCCTCAGAGACCTCCCAGTGTCAGCAGGTGCCTCTGAAATCCCCACAAAGGCCTGAGCTGCCACTTGACATTCAAACCAAGCTCCCTGACACATAAACCCAGCTTCATCCTCTTTGCTCTTGCCAGGAGCAAACATCCCCATGGAGCCTCTGTCTGCAGACCCCTTGACCCCCCCAACCTCACTCCCATTGCCCACGTCACTGCTCCTCTCCGTCAGTTCCCAGGTGGTGTCACCTCCTCAGGGAAGTCCGCCTTGATGCCTCTGACCAAGCCCAGTACCTTCAGAATTTTCCCTCCTAGAACCCGGCTTCGCTTCCAGAAGGGGCTTCTCCTTATCTGTAATTGTCCCGAGTTCTCTGACCAGAGCTAACTAACACCCACGAGCCGCAAAGCCGGAGACCTAGTTTGGCTCCCTCTGTTCCAAGTGTCAGAAAAATCTGGGGCATGCAGAGCTAACAAGACCCAGTGGTGGGCCTGATGTAAGGAGAGCTGAGCCCCTACGGGACACCTTCCTGATCGCGGCTGCCCCTTCTGCCTTGCGACCCAGCCCAGCCGTCAACATTTCTGCTAAATTTGCAGACGGGGAGCCCGAGGCCCAGAGAGGTTAAGCCACACAGCTACAAGCAGAGGGGGCAGATATTAGCACCCAGTCATGGCTGGGGGCGGGCTGGAGGACTCCTTCCCACTCTGATTTTGGGTTCTGCCCCATCCCCGACAGAGGACAGGGAGACCTGGGTCCAAATCCCAGCTCTGCACTTGCTAGCCAGGCGGCCTCAGGTGACGCACATGCTCCGTCTCCCTGAGCCTCAGTTTCCATAAAACAGGGACACAAATGGCCCCCGTTTCTTCAGGCTGTTGCTAAAAATGAAATAAGGGACTGAATACGGATGGAACTTGCCCCCAGTGGCTCCACCAACGCGTTAGATCAGAATATGATGATGGCCTCCCTCTGTCCTGTCAAAAAAGCCGCTTTCCCAGACAAACCAGACAAGACTGTTTTTTGAAAAACAAAAAAAAACATTTATTTCTGTCAACTGTTTGAGGACAGATGCTCTTCCCGACCCCAGTACAGCACAGATTTCCTACCCCCAAATGAAACGAGCAAGGAAAAGAAGAAAAAGAACAACATGAACCGTGCTCACGAAGGACCAAGCCAATCTCATCTTCCTTTGGAAAAAAAAATCCTTTTGAACGTGCGCTGCTGACCCGGGATGAACGCCACAGACCTTCTGGTGCCGAGGGCGGGGACCCGCTCCACTGGCGGCTCGGTGGCAGTCACCCACCGCCCCCAAGCACAGAGGGCCTCCCCGAAAGTGAGGCATCGGCCTCCAGTTCTACCCGGAACTCCTGCCGCGCACCCCAGCCTCCCTCCCAGGCGTCCTCGTCGCTGGGGGAGCCCCTGAAGGGAAACTGGAAGGACTCCTTGTCCCTGCTGGACTTGGACCTGTGCCCCGGCTCTGTGCCACGATGAGACTTCAACCCTAAGGGTAGGAAGGAGCCGCTGCAGACTGCAGGCCCATGCCGCGGCCGGGCAACTGTTAAGGCAAATTTTCTTGCTTCTGTTCGAAGTCGGGCCTGAGTGTCTCACTGCCGAGCACTGTCCCCGTCGGACGGATCCCCAGCTTAGGCAACCCTGAATGGGGGGGGGGGCGGGGGAGGGGCCCCGGAGCACACTCAGGGGTTGGGGGGGTGGCCTGAGCCTGATACATGGGATAGATGTGTGTGCGGGTCAAGGCGACCCCCCGACGGGCACGGTGGCCTCCTCCCCCAAGCAGGTGGGTGCAAAGGGACACCAGACGGTGGCCTTGCCCCCCGGCGATGCAGGCTGATGGCAGGAGAGGCCAGGAAAAGGGTTCACCGCAGGAGAAGCTTCCGCTCTGCTGAGGGGCGTGGCCTCGGCATCAAAATGATTTTTCCTTAGAACAAGCAAAAGCGGGGGAAAAGGAAAGGGAGATGAAAGAAAGATGTTCCATGAGCTTCAGGAGATAAGGCGTGGGGGGGGCACTCAGGAGGGGAGCGGGGAAGGGGAGGTGGGCTGCAGACAGGGGGGCGCGTGTTGCCTCTCACGGCGTCTCCTGTCCCTGATGGGCTGGCGGGCTGGTGGCTGAGGCCGCGGTCCCCTCCCCCGGGGAGCAGGCGGGTGACATTGCAAGGGGCAGGGCGAGGGCGGGGGTTACTCCGTCTGCGCGTCGTAATTGGCGCCCCCGGCCTTCTTGAGCTCGCTCTTAATGAAATCTTCCTCCAGCTCCTTCCGATCGCTGATCACAAACTCTTTAGCAAAATTCTGCAAGAACAAAATAAAACACAGAGTTCCCGTGAAGAAGGGACAGGATGAAAGTGTTGCTCAGAAAACATACCACAAAGTCCTGGCGCCTAGAATACTATGAAATGATCAAAATAAAAATTTGGTGGCAGCATGGTTTGGCAAGAAGAGGAAAAAGTCATGACTGGAGATCAGGAAATGGGTGAAATCGGGATACAGTGTAGAGAGACAGTATGGGGGCCGGGGGTGGGGTGCTAGGGACAGGTCCTGAACGGTACCTTGTGCCCATTTCCATGGTGTGAACATTCGCACCATGGCTGGCTGCAGTCACATCAGCCACTGATGAGCTGAACAGGAACAGCCACTGTCCGCCCTTGGAGTGCACAGACTTCAACCATAAATCCCCATGAGCCTGGCCCATGTGACGTACTCAGTAAATCTCTGTGGCATGAAGGCGCGCGGCAGGTGACGTGGCTCATCTGAGAACACCGAGCCACGAAGAATCAACAGTTATTTTGCTACGTGGATCCCCAAGACTTCAGCAAACACGGACAATTTCAGGACGGTGAAAGAGAAGAATACAAAGAAATTTGCCAAAATAGGAGTAACAAATCAGAAGGTCAGAATATCATCAAAAAAAAAAAAAAAAAAAAATCCACAAGAAAATAGCATAAACAATGACCACCATTCCTTAAGTGCCTATGGGTACCAGGCATGGTCACACATCGGCAAACTTAATTCTTTTTTTTTATTTTTTAAAAATATTTTATTTATTTATTTGACAGAGAGAGTGACAGAGCACAAGCAGGGGGGACAGTGGAGAGAGAGGGGGAGAAGCAGACTTCCCGCCGAGCAGGGAGCCCGATGCGGGGCTCAATCCCAGGACTCCAGGATAGTGACCCGAGCCAAAGGCAGACACTCAACCATCTGAGCTACCCAGGCGCTCCAGCAAACTTAATTCTTAAAACCCTTTAATATGATCCAGGAACTCGATCCCTAGAGAACTACACAAAGGGAAAGAAAGCACACATCCCTACAGACACTCGTCCACGAATATTTGCAGAAGCATAATTCCTAACAGCCAAAATGTGGAAACCACCCAGATGTCTTGGACAGAAAAGCTCTATAGTCTGTCCGGGTGATGGAGTATTACTCCGCCGTAAAAAGGAATGAGGTGCTGATACACAATATCCTGGATGATCAAAACCATTGAGCCAGACATGAAAGACCACATATACTGTATGATTCTGTTTATAAGAAATGCCCAGAAAAGGCAAATCCACGGAGACAGGAAGTAGATTTGTGGTTTGAGGGGAAATGGGAGGTGGTGAGTGCTAATGGGGATGGGGTTTCTTCTGGGGGGATGAAAATGTTTGGGAACTAGAGAGGGATGGTGGTTGCACAACACTGTGAATGTACTAAATGCCAGTGAGTCGTAGAATTTAAAATGGCTAATTTTATGTTCTCTGAATGTCACTTCAATTAAAAAAAAAAGACTACCAAAAAAAAAAGTCACCAAGCCTCCAAGAAGAATGAGTAAACCAAGAGAACACTCAAGGTCAAGTTTCACAGTATAAAGACAAACTGTCTGCCAAGCCATTAAGATACTAACAGGGAGGGGGAGGGAAGGTTAATATTTATCAAGCAACCTATGCGCGCCAGGTGCAGCCTCACACATCTTCTCACTTAATCCTCCCTCAGTATATTAGCTTTCTTTCTTTTTTTCTTTTTAAGATAAGACCCACGGGGTTGGGCTTGAAGAGATTGTGTAACTAGCCCAGAATGACTAAACAACCTTCTGACCCTCTCTATTCCCATCCCACCATCCTGTGCGGCTAAGCATCGGTGTCTGTCTTCAGCACAGTGACTGAACACAAGCTGGACGTATGGGCCAGGAAGGGGAACCGAGAACTGACATGTTTCTCAACCTGAGCCCCAGTGCCAGGGAGCGGGGGCGTGGTGGGGGGGAGGCAGAGAGAAGAGGAGGAGGAAGCCAACAGCTCAAGATGCCTCTAGCAGGAAGTGCAAAGTTCCCCTGCTGTGTGCTATCTATATATGGTGACTAAAGAAATATGAGCACTCCTGTTCACGTCTGTTAGCCATTAGGAGATTGAGATTAACAAGAGGTTTGATAAGGCACTAAGAAATCTACAGGGAAACTGTACATGGAGCTACGCAGAGTCCAACTTAAATCCAGAAGCATACGGAAAACAAATCACAGCCAAAATAAGGAGCAATCCAGAATAAGAGAGTCTAGTAAAAATGTAACATAACAATAAACATAAATGAGCAAAATTACCCCCGCAAAATAGCTATGTATCAGACTACCAAAAAACACCCCCCCAAACTCTATACTAGATACCACAGACATGATTTAAAAACCAGGTGAGGCAAAAATGATTATAGCAAAAAAACAAACAAAAAAAAAACCACAGAGTGGCAACTTCACCTGCTCCCCCGATGGGAGAAGCATCTGCCTTCCAGGGGGCCAAAGGAGTGGGAGGGGGTGGAGCCATGTAGAGGGGGCCCCACCAAGCCTCACAGCCCACCCCCCCACAGGATGCTCAGCACCCCCAGAGGCCTCAAAGGTGCACTGACACTTCCCCTCAGGGTGTGGATGCTACAGAAATTGCCCAGAAGGTCTGAGTCAGCCTAAAACCCAAGTCACATCGGTCCCTCCCTTCCCCACTGCGGTTCCTTCCAGCAGTCCTCAGAATGGGCCTTCCACTTGGCACAGTGGACACCAGTGTCCCCAGGAGTGAGCTTCACTGTGACCTTTCAAAAAGAGGCAGAAACAGCAAAACCAGCCCTGTAGGCAGCTAGAACCTCAATCTGGGAACAACACACTGGATGGGAAGGAGCCTACATAAGGCTAGCCCATAGCAGAGGACCACAGAGAGCACATCTGAGCAAAGCACAGCCACCGTCCCCTTTGCTCACACCTTTACCCTCAGCCACTGTCCCTAGCACCCCTCCCCGTGTCACCAAATGCCTACAGGGCAGACACAGGTGATGCCGACAGCCACAGGAGTCCTGACTCTGAAGCAGTGCTAACACACAGGGAATGTTTCATTTTCTAGCAAAAAGGGGAAAAAAGAACCAGGCGATACCAATTTTCATAGGATTCTTGTCTAAACTTTACAGATCCAAAATACTGCCATTTTTTTTTTTTTTTTTCAAAATACTGCCATTTTAACATGGAACCAATAGACTAAATCATTAATGGGACCTTCCATGTTCTTTTCTGTGCAGGAACTTTTCGAAACCCCGTGCACATTTTATACACATGGCACAAAGCAAGGCATGCAGGCCGGACCCCAAGTGCTCAGCAGCCACGTGTGGCTGGTGACGGGGCGGGTCTAGAACGAACAGGAAGAGTCTGAAAGAATAATGTGCTCCGTCAAGGAGAATCACGAATCAGAAAACAGCTCAGCAGATAGGAGGGGAGGAGGGGGAGTCTTTGGAGGCCAGGAAACGTTCACTGTCTTGATCCAGAATTAAAAAAAAAAAAAAACAAAAAAAACCTTAAACTCTGACATTCACCCCCTCATTTGATTAAAAAGCAGAGAGGGGAAGCAATTCCTCCTGGGGCACACAGTGGCCTCATGGCAGGGGCCCCAGTGCAGGGGGTCGGGGGGGCAGGTTCTAGCCTGGTCTGTCCTGTCCTCTCCCTCCCTCTGCTCCAGACTGCCCGTACCTCCCACCACAGCCTGTCATACCCTCAAGGCCACCAAAGCCACATGTCAAAGGCTTCAAAGCAAGCGGGGCCTGTCTGGAGGCACAGTCACCTGTGGTTCCAGAACGATCTTCTCTGTCATGTCTAGGAACACTCTGTCCCTGGCTCATAGCTTCCAGAAAGGGTCCCTCCCTCTTGTTTTTGAGACCCTCCCTCTAAACCTGACTCCAGGACGGCCTCGAGACTATAAGCCGGTTCAGGACACGCTTGTCCCTGTGGCGTTTCTCAAGCGCATGTGTTCGTGTTTCAAAGGTGTGACAGACACTGCTTCTGGTGGAAGCTTCTGGTGCTCTGTTCCAGGAAGGCGACTCCAGACAAGGAGAGGTTAGAACCAGGCTCTGGACGTAGTCCAGCATCTATCTGCAAGGCCGGTTTAAAAAGTGCTTAAATATTTGCCTACCTTTGGTTTTAAACCATCTCACTTTTTTTCTAACTTTTTTTTTTTAAAGTAGGCTCCACACCCAGTGTGGAGCCCAATGTGGGGCTTGAACTCATAACCCTGAGATCAATATCTGAGCTAAGATCAAGAGTTGGGCACTGAACCGACTGAGTCACTCAGGAGTCCTTAAACCACGTCCCTTTTAGACGGCTCCCAGCGGCCTGGGTTTAAACCCCAGCTTTGGTCCTGAAATGTGCTGGGCATGGGCTTGGGGTTTGGTCCAAACACAAACAGGAACTGTTGTCCACTTGCACCTCCAGCAGTTGGCCGTCCCCAAGAACCCCACTCCCCCCACCTCCCTGGGACTTACCACCCTTCCCTCCAACACACTCCACCACCCCCATACTCCACTCCCCCCGCCCTCAGTCTCCCCGTGTGCAAATGAGGACAACAAGACCTACATCCTGAGGCTGTTGGGAGGATCTGATGAGCGTGCATAGGGCTTGGACACTCGATGAGGGTTCCCAAGAATGACGACGTGGTATTTTAAGTGATCCTGGGTTCCCCTTTGTTCCCAAGACTATCAGGGGAATCTGAGATGGAAAGTTTCCTGAAATGCTCAAGAGTGAAGGTACAGGGAGTGGTTGGTTCCTCTTCTCTCACCCACAATGGTTTCTTCATCCCCACCATTTATTTTAATGAAGGAAAGTCCAGGCAATTCCTCAAAATAACCAAAGCAGAGACACGGACACCTCCTCGCCCTTGCAAAGAGAAGACAGCAAATCCAGCTGCAACCCAAAAGCTGGGCACCTCCAGCCACTGGGATAGAAGTGTCGGGTCTGCTCCCCAGAACGCTATGACTAACCTATGCAGAGAATGTGAGTGTAGAGAAAGGTCTGGGAAGACAAACTGATGAGTTTTGGACATGTAAGTTTGTGATGTCGGCAATGCACACTTCTACAAACTTGGGTGAGGGAAGAGAGGTGACCTTCATTGTATCCAAAGAGAAGGAAAGCTAATGCCATTCATTCTTCCAAAAAACACATGCTCGCTAAACACCTGTTGTATCCTAGATGTTCTCCTAGGTCCTGGAAAGGCAAAAGACTGGTGCTAAGGGCTCTCTTTGAGAGTCTGAGAGCAGAAGAAGAGAACCAGATGGGCCTCTAGAAACGTCCCACGGGAAGCAGTCAATGGTTCTGGGCCCTGGTCTCTTGCTCCATGAAAGAAGAGGGCAAGACAACAGGTGGTCCCGGCACTTTCCCACCAGCCATCCATGACTTCGAATCTAAGCCACCAGACAACATGGGACCAAATTCTACGTAGGATGCCAGAATCTGAGGGGCAGTGGGGAAAACTGGCACAGGAAAGTCAACTGTGGGATCGGAGACTGGCTTTCAACAGGAAGATGTATGCTAGCACCAGGTCCACCCCTAACCCCTGCACAGAAATGCGGGGAACAGAATCCTCCCCTGCGTGTGTGCTGGGGCAGGGGGTAGACGAGACACATGCTGGCCTCAACAATGTATCTTTTCCCCAAGTGGGTGAAGATTGATTATAGGCCAAAGACCTCAGTGTGCTGAAGGAAAGCAGTCAGTGCCCGCCTGCCTGCATCGTGCTAGGAGAAAGGAAACTTCCAAGGAACAAGTACCAGATGAAAATGCCCAGAATCAAACCCACCAGGCGTTCAGCTGCCAGCCCCTCCTGCACCCCCCACACTTGCCCTCCTACGACCATTCTAAGGCACTTCAAAGGCCCAGGTTTTTAAAATCCTTCCAGCAAGGTATAATTTACTCAAAAAGAACAGGTTCTTGTAACAGGCATGAGTCATCCTAGAAAAGGGGAAAAAACAAACAGCAAAATGGCACAGTCTCGCGTTTGGCAGATTCAGGAACAAAGGCCCCTGCGTCACCCGTGCAGTTCACGAATGACATGACCCTACTTCGCTAGGGAGAAAACAGAGGACAAGGGAGAGGCATTCGGTCACATTTCATGGGGGCACTGGGGATTTCGGTTGCATCTGGACCGGTCAGAAGCCCCGACTCCCCTGTGCTGATGTCTGACCATGGCCACATCTAGATCGGAAATGGCAGGAATGTGGGAAACAGGCTTTGGTCCTCCCGCACCCACAGCAGACATCGTCATCAATCATGGCGCTTTTCTCACGAGTCCAGACTCAGCATCAGAAGCCTTCTTAACCCACAGCCCCTGCTACTGATCGACGGACAAGCACAGTTAACCCCAGGCTTATGTTTTCCATTTCCGCTTGGTCAAAACTGTGCTAGCCTTTCTTCTCGGCCACACCCGCTTTGGGGAATTTTTCCCAGGAAATAATTCAACAGATTATTATAACATATCCTCACAGATGTTCATTGTCAGCAAACACCAGATTGTCTTCCCATTTCAACAAAACCTGAGTAAGTAGATAGTATCTGCATCGAACACTTCATATACAGCAGGAATTTAATGCCATATTTTATTTAACTTTTACAATCCCATGAGTTAGATATTATCATCCCAAATTTTCAGAGGGAGCTCAAGTTCAGGGAAGTGAAGTGGCCAATAAGAGGTCATGCCTGCTGAGTGGTGGGCTGGGTGTGGCCCCCACCATGAAGCCTGTGCCAAGGTCATTACTAGGTGTAGGCACACCCACCTACCACACTCCCTGAACAGAACAGTATTCAGACATTAACATTATGAAAACCAAAACCACATTCATGAAATCGCTATGTGAGGTGGGGGACTGTGGCTCATCATCATTTCATTTCTTCATTTCGTCTGAACCATTTTTAAAAAAACCACAACACCCTGGGGGAGAAAACAGGCGGCCTGGGGCTGGTTCCAGAAGGGACTCTCCAAGGCAACGTACCCAGGGACAGATACTGGCAAGAGAAGTACAAAAGTGAGGAGTGTCCCATGGAAGGGACGAGAAACAGGACAAATCTGAAGGACACAAGCTACAAAGAGCACAGGCAGCTCCAGCCCAGCAAGATCGTGGGATAACATGCATGTCCCCCATGAAGAGGAGGGGACTGGACTCAGTGCTCGGGACTCCTTCGTGGAAGACCTGCCTGCGCTCTAGTTAGGTCCCTGCAGCAGGGAAACCAAACCATATGCCGGTGACCGTGTCAGGAGGCCAGCTGCTGGCGGGTGACCAGGCGGGGCCATGCCACCACTGGCTGGTGGAGGGCTGGGACCCATCTGGGGATTAGCGAGGGGGTACCCAGGCCCCAGCCCGCTGGGTAGTGCTCTTGGCTTGTGCAAGTGGCTGCCATTTCTGCTCCAGGCTCAGAGCATGGGCCATCCTCCTCTCTCCCCTAAGAACTGTAACTTCCTGGGAGCAGGAGCACAGACTGGGTCCCATGGCTCCCCACAAGGAAAGTGGGCTCTGATCCTCTACCAGCTGCTTCTGCCTTGGCTCAAGGACACAGGCATCCAAGCCTTCACATCTGAGTAGTGGGTGTAATGACAGCACCCCACCCCACCCCGATACCCACACAGCCTTTCGCAGGCTGCCTGGGGCTTTGTATTTCTGATCAGGTCCTCTGTGTCTTAAACACAGGACACAAGCCACAAAAAGCCCCCTTGCCTGAGCCCAGGCCCAGGTGAAATGCATGAGCACAGAAGGCCCTTTCTGGTTCGGAGAATAAAGGGCCTTTCCATAAACCACGAGCTTGAAGAAGCGCCCACATTCCTGGTGAAAACAAACAGCTCACACTCTCTGGAGAGCCTCGAAGCAGCCACAGCCAGTCCCCAGGGTACCGGGTCCCCAGAGAGCTGGGCCGCAGCGAGCATTCTGAAGGGAGGGCAGGAGCTCCAGAAATCTCATGACACGGACGAGTGTGAGTTCTCGCAGCCGACCCAGGCGGCCGCACTTCAGCTTGCTACAGCAACAGAAGCACGGTGTTTGGAAATTCCAGTCCACCCCCAAATCCCTCCCTGCATGTAACTGGTTTCCACAATTTAATACAATCCCAAAACCGGTTGTTGAACACTTAGGAATGTTCTTCTTCTGTTCTAGGAATATACAAAAAGTAAGACTGTCTGAGGCCTATGTGAACAGATTCGTTTCTCCACTTTCTAGCACCTGTTTTCGTACTCCTCTAGGCACAAGGGTGCTCTGTAAGCAGCCATGGTCCCTGCCCTCGAGATTATCTTCTAGGGTCATTTACTTATAATTCATGGAAATCTGTCATTCATGGGATCATAGTAGAAACACAGAAGAAGGAGCGGCTGATTCTGAAGGGGGCTGGTAGGAGAATGGAAAAACCTTCACCAAGAAGGAAGGTTCTGAAGGATGAATAGAAGTTCACCAGTCACCCAAATAGAGAAACCCTTTCTCCACCCCTTGTATTTCTTTAATCCTTCCAACAGCGCCATGGGAATTTACACTCTCCTTTTCATGACAGCTCTTTCACAGATTCAAAAGATAAAGCTACTTGCCTGAGGTCCCGAAGCAAAGGGCTGAAGGGACCAAGAGATCAACTTGGGCCTCACACCCCCTTAAGCCCATGATCTTTTCCATTTGACACAGCAGCATTTTTTTTTAAATCAAGTGCTGAGCAATGATATTCCATTTCCAGTTTTTATTTTAAAGGCCCTCCATCAAGAAGATGGAGTAAGTTTAAAAATAAATCTAAGAGGTTTATTTCCCACACAACTTCTCAGAGCCTTTAATGGGCCATGTGAATCGACAGAGGTAGGGTTTCCAAACCGCATGTGGCCTCAGAACATTTTCTTGGTGCTGAGGACTTTGGAAATGGGCAGCAGGGACAGATGACCATGTTGGGGCTCTGGGACTGGGTGGTCTGAGCGCCAGGCAGGGCTCCGCCATGTCCAAGCACTGGGACTCTGAGCAAGTGACTTGGCTTCCCTGGGACCCAGGCCCCTCATCTATAAAATGGGGATAGGGACAGAACCGGCCTTGTTGCAAAAAATTAATTATTTTAATAGGGGAATGTCCTTCAAAGTGCCAAGCACATGGCGGGGGCACAATAAAACTACTGTTTTGTGCATTATTAGCACAGTGGTACACAGACGTGGCCTTCTGGCTGGAGTGTTAGCTATGTCTGGTCTCAGCCCTGTGGGGTGAGAGGAGGTCTAGCATTTACACTGACCCCAGTCCTGGGGTTTAGAAGCCGTGAGAATTCCCATTAAGCCATTAGTTCCACGCTATTGCTGAAACGTCCATCCTTCCTGTCCCCGCTGCTTGTTGGGGGCAACACGGCTGCTCTCGTTTCCCAAGGCTGAAAGCAGATGGACCCTCTAGTCTCCCCACCCCGTAAGCCTTCATAGGGTGTTAAAAAATAAATAGAAGGACCACATGAATAAAGCCATTCTGCAAGGCCAGCACCATGCATCACGGACAGAGTCTGCTCTAAATCAAGACAGCCTGGGCCAGTCCGGACAGCAGGCCCCTAGCAGTGGGGCCTGCATTGTCCCCGTAATCCTGCATAGGCGCTGGAACAATGGCCCGGGTGTTCTGTCCCCGGCACCAGCCGGGCTCTTCTGTGCGGCAGGCGACAGGCGGGGTGGGGCGGCCAGGCATGCTGTCCATCCGGCAGAGCCCCCCTCCCTCCGCAATGGACCCTGGTCCGGGTGTCACCACTGTCCAGCCCGCCTTGCCTGGAAGCCCATCTTGATTGTCTTGCTTTCCCCTGGTCATGGACCCATCTCAGTTTCTCAGCCTGGCACAGAGCACAGCCTAGAGACCCACGGTCAAAGCTTCTGACTTTGAACTCCTCTGAGCTCCAGGCTGGATCTGCTGCTCGTGAGCCGGGGCTTTGGGGCAAGTCCTAGCAGTGCCCCAGGCCTCAGTTTCCCCATCTGCTAATGCACCTGACAGCAGGCCCGGGGGAGGGATGAACCGGCTGACATCGGCAGCGACAAGGGTGAGCAAGGCCGGGACCTCTGGTGGTGCTGACAGTGGGGACTCCAGTCCAAGCCATGTGCAGGCCAATGAGGCCACGTGGCTCGACCACAGACTTATCTCCTAAGGAAATAATGCAAAATGAAGATGGAGAGCCAGGCCTCAAGGTCTTGTTGAAAAGGGGAAGCCGGGGGGCTCTTGGGTGGCTCAGATGGTTAAGCATCTGCCTTCAGCTCAGGTCGTGATCTCAGGGTCCTGGGATCGAGCCCCGCATCGGGCTCCCTGCTCAGCGGGGAGTCTGTTTCCCCCACTCTGCTGCACCCCCTGCTTGTGTTCTCGCTCTCTGTCAAATAAATAAAACTTAAAAAAGCAAAGCAAAGAAAAAGGGGAAGCTGGGAATAATAGTTGCTATCACGTCCAGGTCCTTACCGGACGTGGTTCCAAGCACCTCCCTCTATTTGCTCAACTGTGAGAGGCAGACACTGCGTTATCCCTGTTTTGGACTTCAGAAGACTGAGGCCCAGAGAAGGTAAGCAACATACCCAAGGTGGCCAGCAAGTGCTGTAGCTGGAAGGTGAGCCCAGGCCAGCCGACTCTAAGAGCTGCCCTCCCGCCCACAGCACCGCAGCGCCCCTCCCCCGACGAAGTAAGCCGAGGCTCCTTTAAAGGAACGTCGCCCTAGACAAAAGCACCACATTTTTGAAATGAAAACGTTTCCGAGTGTGTCAAAACGGAACATGACATAGCAAGTCAACCCACTCTACTCTTCATTTCATAGATAAGGAAACTACAGCCCAGGAAGGGAGAGCGACTTGGCCATGGCCAGGCAGTGGGGGCATGAAGACTGGTCTTTTCGGATTCTAGTGTCTCTTACGTCCATTTCTATCGACTACATTTCATGCAAGGTACCAGGATATGGGTCTATTGCTTCATTACAATAAAACCCGGGGGTTTATTGGCAATCTGACAGTCAACCCACTTCTTCTTCACGTGGAAATCATGGCAAGAGGCAGGTGGAGAAGTGCTATGGGCCACAGTCCACAGGATCCAGAATGGCCCAACTGGAAGGTCCCTTAGAGAACATCTGTTCTGAGTCCCTATGAAACAGAGGGGAAACTGGCAGGTGCACCAGGCTCAGCATGATTTTAATGACTGTGGAAAGACACCAGTGCGCCGGCGTAATTGACCGTTTGTAACAAATGGGTAGATTTGCAACTGTAGCATACACATGAGCTATCGGGATAGCTTCGGATAATAAAACCTTTTATTTATTTATTTATTAAAAAGATTTTATTTATTTGACAGAGATCACAAGTAGGCAGAGAGGCAGGCAGAGAGAAAGAGGGAGAAGAAGGCTCCTTGCTGAGCAGAGAGCCCGATTCGGGGATCGATCCCAGGACCCTAAGATCATGACCTGAGCTAAAGGCAGAGGCTTAACCCACTGAGCCACCCAGCTGCCCCAATAAATAAACCCCCTTTTTTTTAAAAAGATTTTATTTATTTATTTGACACAGAGAGAGAGATCACAAGTAGGCAGAGAGGCAGGCCGAGAGAGAGGAGGAAGCAGGCTCCCCGCTGAGCAGAGAGCCCGATGCGGGGCTCGATCCCAGGACCCTGAGATCATGACCTGAGCTGAAGGCAGCGGCTTAACCCACTGAGCCACCCAGGCGCCCCTAAATAAACCCTTTTAAATGCAGAAGTGACAAAGGCAAAAGGTAAAGGTCAAAAACGTCTCACTGCACTTGCAGTTCGAGAGGGCATCCAAGCTCCCCTACCCCAGTGGACATGGGTGACTTTCCCTTTCTATCTACCAGCATCCCTTTCACACCTGGGAACATGCCTGAGCTGCCAATCATGAAGCCCCGCCTCCCTGCCCACGGGATGTGCATGTGACCTAAGTTGAGCCAATCAGGGTCCTTTTAAGGGAATGACAGACACCAAGGGCTCCCTCTTCCTCCCGATCAATACCCAGAAGAACCGCCACAGCTGGACGGTTGCTGCTGTACAGAGGCCACTGAAGCCAGACCCAAAGAAAAGAGAGATGAGAGGAAGCTACTGCTGGAACCCTGGATCCAGCCACACCTAAAGTCCGGAAACCGTGCGCTTCCCAGTTTAGAAAGCCACTCAATTCCCCTTTTTTGCTTCAAGGTCTTTGAGCATTCGGACAAATGGATGATAACCAACAGTCCCCAGTGAAACTTCACACCAAAGAATTCTATTTCCCAAGATCAGCCTCTGTCCCCGGCTCGCTCAACCAAACTGAGCCGAGTTCTAGACCTGAAAGGAACTCTGCAGCCTGCTCGTGGGATGGGGTTTCCTTTGGAGGTGAACGTAAACGTTCTGGAACTAGATAGGGATGGTGGTTGCCCAACACTGTGACTGTGCTTTAACACCACTGAGTCATACGCTTGAAAATGGGGAAAATGAGCAATTTTATGTCACTGCATTTTACCATAATGTTTTAAATGGGAAGACAAAAGGAGACCGGCAAGATTTAAAAGACCGTCCTACTGGCGAGCGCTCTCTCCCCACACGCCCCCCCTTCCCTGCTGGCCACGAAGGCGCAGGTCCAGGTTGGCCAGCGGGAAGAGGAATGCGCATGGAAGGTGGCATTCAGCAGGAGACCTTTGGCCCTGAAACAGGCACTTGGGTATTTCTCATTCTGCTCCCACAAAGGAGAACCCTGAAAGCTGGGTAACCATTAAACCCAAAACGGACCTGGAGAAAAACAGCCTGTGGGGCTGAGTAGGGGGCTCTCCAGAACCGGGGTGTTAGCCAGTGACGCTGGGGAGGATGGGAACTCCATGACATTTATGAAATAAACACTTACTGTCTCCCAGACCTGGTGCTAACCTGCTCAGAGAAGACCAGCTGATAACTCAGACCTTTTTAAAAATGATTTTCGTACCTGTGGACTCTGGGAACCCCACCTCCTGAAAACGTATCCTAAAGAAATAATTCAGTGGGAAAGACAAAGGAGCTGCATTTATTAAAATGTTGGTTGGAACATTACTTATAAAAATAAAAACTGGAAGCAGCCCAAAAAGCCAACAACAGGGGAACACTGAGTACATTACTGTGCACCAGTACACCGAACCGCACACTCAGCCACCAGAAAAATGCTCGTGACAAAGACTGCAGCAGCATCATTTATGAAATTACATCGGTGGGGGCGGGGGGGTGGTGCCCACCTAGAGTGTGATTTTCGGGCTGAGATGCGCAGGGGTCAGGGGAGCTTGCCTCCAGAGCTGGCAGGAAGAATGGAAAAGACATGCCACGATAATGCAAGGATGGGAATTCTTTTTTCTTTCCTAACATGATTTTTTAAGCCCAAGTTTTATTTGTGGGATAATTTTAGACCTACGGAAAAGCTGCAGGAGGGATGTAGGGGAGTTCCCACACACCCCACACTCCATGTGCATGTTGGCTAACATCGGACGTTCCTGCGCTAAGCTGGCACAATAGAGAAGCTGACCCAGAAACGTTACCATTAACTAAACTCCAGACCTGGTTCCGATTTCACCAGTTTTTCTGTTCCAGGATCCAATCCACGATACCACGAACCATACGACCTATTTTTGTGTTTGTTCTGTTTTTGGTTCTTACAATTCAGTGGCTTTTCACATAGTCTCAGATCTGTGCAACCATCACCACACTCAACTGAAGAATATCTCTATCTGCTCAGAAAGCAAGCCCATATCACATTCTGATCATGGGCTGTGAGAAACCCTTTTGCAAAAGGAAGAACCCTTTGGAAGGAGAGAACTCTTCCTCACCTCCCTTCCTTATCTTTCTGGAAATCAGACTTTCTCTTTTCAGTGGGACCCCAAACCCTCACCCCACATGAACCATCTCGGACGTTTCTGATGGTATCAATTTTGGTTACATCCAGACCAGAGAAGCACCTGGCAAGAGAGCCCTCCACGTAAAACTTAGGAAACTCAGGGGCAAAACCCCTCTTCCTACTAACCTAGCAAGGGCTGGGGAGTACAGGTGTTTTTACTAGCACCCATCGTGTGCTAGACCCTGGTTAGAGGACATGCACGAAGTCTCCCGTTGTGTCCTCACGGCCACCACTGGAAGTCAGCCACCGTCACCCATCATCCAAGTAGGCAGTGGCCACCACCTTGGTCATCCTTCCAGCTCCCTTCTTCACGAATCACCTCCCCCATCCTAGAGGTAGGCCCTCAGCAGCCGCGTTTCCATTATGTGGTGGTCACGATCACAAACCCAGCTATAGCCCCCTGCCCGCACCCCACCAACAACCCTGGGAACATGTCCTTAGTGGCTCTGGGGATCCAGAGATGTGGTGTGGCTTGCTTTCCATCCTAGGAACTCAACCCAGCCCACCCCGTCCCTGGGGATGGTGATCTTGGTGGGATGTGACCCGCCCAGACCCAGAAAGGACCCAAGACCACTAACCTGCACAACCTCCTTCACCAGGGTCTTGTCCGTACCGGTTTTGGCTCGCTGCAGCCCGCTGACGTTCTCGCCGATCCACGTGATGAGGGCGAACTTGGACCTCTTGCTCATGGCATCCCCCGTGGTGAAGCGCACGAAGGCAAACAACCGGACGTCATCTGTCATCAACAGCAAAAACAGGGCACCGTGCTCAGTGAGAACATTCCCAGACTTCGCTCCCAAGGAGGAGCCATGAGCCAGAATGCTCCCAGAGCAGCGCGGCAGGAGCCCAACACTGACCTTGGTCAACATCCCCTCATGCAATCCTGCGACGGCACCCCAGGCTCCGAGGCCCATTGCACAGCTGGGAGCGGAGGGGCACAAGTGACATTCCCGAGGCCACGTGGACATTTCAAGGCCATGGTGGTATGGGAACACAGCCCTCAATGGCCATTAACCCTGAGCTCCCCACCCCCAATCCCTCACGTGGTCAAGGAAGGCTCAGATTCTGGGTCTGATTTATCAAGACCTTCCTCAGGTCTTCTTATCCCCCGAGGTGCTGCTCGGAATGGGAACCGAGATGGGGGGTGGATGGTGGGGGGACAAGGTGGCCCTGATCTTGGCATGGGATATGTCTCTAGGACCACTGGGCATGTCTAGCTCGTGGCTGGATGGTTAGCGCAATGAAGAATGCTGAGTATGGTTCCGTTGGGTGTGTCCTGCTAGTTACATGTTACAGATCTGTTGTTATTAAAAGGCCTTGGGTGGGGGGGTTGTCCCACTGGTCCACATCCATCCATCTTTTGTTTCATTACCACGCTTTTTTCCATTATTGTCCCTTCCGATGGCCCATTATAAAATATTATAAAAATATTGGCGACAGTCTTGAGATTTTAGGTGACCCTGCAGAGTGTGCGTTTCCCATAGGATGGGCTAGGGTTTCTCCGCCTCAGCACTCCTGATTCTTGGGGCTGGACCACTCTTAGTGGTCGCGACTAGCCCTTTCAAGGCACGGTTCCTGAACAGCATCCCTGGGCCCCGCCCACTGGAGACCAGTATCAGCCCCCCATCCCAGTTACAACAACCAAAAATGTGGCCAGACATATCCCCGCGTCCTCTCGGAGGGGGAACTGCCCCCAGCTGAGAATGAACTTCTGGGTAGTTTGTGTCCCCATCGAATCAAGACCCTCTGCATTTTCCACCAACATTTTGTGCTCAGCTTAGTTCCTAAATAGTCCGTATTTTAATTGCCATTATCGGAGAGAGCTCATCATTGTCCCTAATGGGAGATGGTTGCCCAGTACCAGCTTTGGGCTGTTCACCTCTGGCTAGCTGCTCGGCTCAGCTCTTCTGTTCTCAAAGGGCTTCTAGCTACTGCCTTTAGGATTTCTCAAGTCCCCAAAGAGAGTGGAGAGCTGTGCTGCACAAGCATCTGTGTGTGTCTCTGAATCACTTGGGAATCTCCCCAAAATGCACATTCAGAGCTCACAGATCTCGGATGGGCTCCTGGGTGACGCTGATCTGTGAGTCCAAGGACCACATGGGGGCTTCTCTGTGTATTTTCTTTTTTTAAATCAAGGCATCTTCCTCAGACTTCTCAGGTGCCTCCCTGCTGAACCCCACAGAGCGTACAGGTTTACAGAAAGACCCAAGGCCCCACACCCTCTGAGTGTAAGGAAGACCATCTAAAGCTGGTTAAGGTCGCTGCCTGGCTGGGAACAGCAGAGCCTGAGCAAATCCTGGCCTATGAACCATGCCGTCTCATGGGCACCCGAGGGAGCCAAGGAACACAGCTCTCCACCAGTCCCAGGCTCCTGATTTGGTCCCTGCGGTCCAGGCCAGGCAGCTCCACGGCACTGATGTCTTAAAGGGAACGGATCACAATCACCAGTCACAGTTCATAAAACACACTGATACTTCACGGTCTCAGGTTGGCTTTATAATGATGCTGTGAGGTGGGCCACAGGGGAGGGGACACTGCTGTCATCTTCATCAACAGGCACTTCATTGTGTTACAGATATGGCTCAGAAGTCATGGGATGGGGCCAAGGTGACTCATGACAATAAGCCTGGGTGGCCTGGGTGTGTCTGCCCGGCCAAAGGAGTCTGGCGGATACCCACTGTGGGACTGGACCATGGGGTCAGTGGGGACAGAGAAGGACAGTCGCAGGGATGTTTCACAGGCCAAATCAACAGGGCTTGGTGGCAGACTGGCCACGGGAGGGAAGGAAGCAGAAGTCCGGGGACTCCCAAACAGGGTGAGGGCTCCAGCTCTTATCCTCAAGGACTTGGACTTAATCCCCAAGCACTGAGCCTCAGCTGCCTCGTCTGTAAAATGGGGTGATCTTTTTTGGTCCATCCTTTCCTTTTCTTAAAAAAGAGGTCACAGTAAAAGGTTAAAGCCACAGAACAGAAGGCTCATCCTTGTAACTACTTTACAGGGTACAATTCCGCGGCCTCTAGTACACTCACGATGCTTTGCGACCCAACCACTACCCATGACAGTCCTTCCCCTGCCCCTCCGCCCAGCCCGAAGCAACACAAATCTGCCTTTCGCCTCTGGATCTGCCTACTCGGGACATCTCATGTAGACAGACGCCCACGATCTGTGGCCTTCTTTCACTCAGCACATTGGTGTCATTGGTGCCCCCTTTACGGCTGAAGAATACTCTCGGGTATGGGCACGCCCCCTTCTGCTCATCCATGCACCTGCTGAGGCACATCTGGGAGGTTTCCCGGTTGGCGTGATTCTGCACCTCCCTCGTCAGTCACAAGGATTAAATAGGAACACTGTGCACCCAACCCGCCCGGCCACGGTGAGAACGCCTCCGTGAGGCTGCGGCCACGGGACGGAGCTGCCAGGTGGGTGGCAGGATGGGGGAACTGAACGTACGCAGCCACGCGTGGCTGGTGCAGCCTTGGGGGGAAGCCCCCCCTTCCCCCAGTTCCGGAGCTGCACATGGGAAGCCAGCACGCTCCTCTGAGCAGCCGCACGGCCGTGGTAGAGGAAACCCAGACGCCGTGGCAGGGTGTTTAATGAAATTGCTGCCTTGATCAGAGAGGGAGGCAGGGCTGCACGCTGGGAGCCTCCCGGCTTGCTCATGCCAAGGCAGCCTGTTTCCATGGGAACCACTCTGTCTCCCATCCCCACGCTGGAAGCCTGGAGGCTTGGGTGCCTGTCGGCAGCTGGATCCCCAGCGCCCCATCACTGGCCAAAGCCTCCACGTGGGGAAGTTCCAAGCTGTGTGTCCCACGTACCAGCCCAGGACCAGGCATGAGATAGACGCACAAGAAGTGAGTCCCGCCACCCCCACCCCCCCAACCAAGGGCACGGGGAACTTGGCGGCAGCGGACCTGCCCCAATGTCATTTACATTCTACTGACAGGAGGGACGGGTTTTCCTAGGTGGCTGCTGGGCGCTTAGCTGACAATGCTGTGGCCAAGATGATTGCTGACATTTTTGAAAATCCAAGAGTCATGTTATGCTTACAGATGTGTACAGCCCCAGACGGGGAAAAGTCAGCTGAGTCTGCAAGGGAAAGCGGGTTTGTCGGAGCGACATTGTTGGAGCTGCCCACACGACCCGAAGCCTCTCTCCCCCACTCACCCTGAAGGAGGCTCGAGCCTGCTCTGACCTCCAGATGGCTGGTGCAGGGGGAAGTTTTGGTTCTTAGTCATGAGTTGGGCCACCTTCCTACTTCTGGACAAACGGGGCTGACAAAACACACGTGTGCAGCATCTGAGTGGAGAACAGCCCCCCCCTTTTCTCCTGCGGGCACCCCGCTCACTCACAGGAAAACGTGGGTGTACCACCAGAAAGGCAGAGCAAAGCCGCATCGTATACGGGGAGAACGCGTGAGTGTGCACTTGCACGCATGTGTGCCTGGATGTGTGTGCACGCCCCTGTGTGTGTGTGCACTATGATGGCAGCTGGCCAGGAGGGCGTGGGGACTGGGGACGCCTGTCACCCTCATGGTGCTGCTCGGTCCCCAGAGGGCCCGCGGCACATCTTTCCAGCCCAAGGCTCCGGAGCTGGGGCTGCAGCTCTGGGTAACCCCCGTGGGGGGAGCTGGGCCCAGGCCTCTGCACAGCCGTCTACACCAGCTGCTGCCTCAGCTAGTCCCCCTCTG
This sequence comes from Enhydra lutris kenyoni, assembly GCF_002288905.1. Taxonomy (NCBI): domain Eukaryota; kingdom Metazoa; phylum Chordata; class Mammalia; order Carnivora; family Mustelidae; genus Enhydra; species Enhydra lutris. The sequence goes on from NW_019154114.1 coordinate 18,685,121, forward strand.
CCTTTTGCTCCCCAGCACCCAGGCTGACAGGCCAAGCTCTGGAATCCATTAGAAGCACCCCCACCTTCACGCCAGCTCCGTGACCTGGACCAGATGCACGCAGAGCTCTAAACCTCCCCGTCCCTAAAGCACAGTCCAGAGGCAGAGGTAAGGATTACAGGAAAGGGGATCTGTGCCGGGCGTGGCTCCTGGGTCCTCACCTCTCTGCTGAAACTGCCCCAGGCGGGGGCCTCAGTGCCTCCAAGCCCTGCCAGCCCCAACCGTGGCCTCCCCGCTTCTCCCTCTACTTGGGCTTTCTGCACCCACCACACTTATGCTCGCTCCTCTGCATTTAAAAGCAGGGGCAGGCACACAGGCATTGGCCACTGTTCGTGAGCACTGCTCTGGGAGCACTGCTCAAGGACCTACTAGGTGCCAAGCACAATGCTAAGCACTGGGGTGGGCAGATTAGACAAACAAGGGTCCTGAGGATAACAGAAGCCATTTACTGAGCGCTGACAACATGCCAGGCACCGCTCTAAGTGCATACATCTGTTGGCACATTTCTCTACCCCAAGACTGTTTCCGTGTGGTCGACACTGCTCCCACGCCCATTTTCCAGCTAAAAAAACTGAGGCTCAGAATGCGGATGCAGTCAGCAGCCAGAACCCACTTTCCCTGCCCGTTGGAGCACTGTTCCCAGGGGAGGGCCCCCTGGAACCAGCAGCGTCAGCAGCCCCCAGGAAACCATGGGACCGTGGCTGCTGGGGGTCCAGACCAGACTTGCTGATTCACCAGCTCTGGGAGGACGCGCCCCTGGGGGACTCTGGTGCCTCCAAAGCCTGAGAAGCACTGATCTAGAGAAAGCGGGGAAGGGAGGAGAGCCCACACCAGCCCTGGCAGGGGAGGGGTGAAACGGAAGTTCTCAAGGGCAGAGAAGCTGAAGCGCCCTGAGTTCAGCCCCACCCCCTTCCTTCCCACCCACACTTCTTTTAGTTTGAGGAAGTGATCGTGAAAAGGAGCTTCCTGTATGGCCTGGCTTCTCCACATCCAGAATTTACAGACTTAGAGGCATCTAGGTGGGACTCCTGAGTATCTCATCACCAAAGACCATCAGGACGGTCCTCCCAAGACTCTCCCTCGCTCAAATCCCACAGCCCAAGGAAGAGAAGCGCTCTTCTTCTCTACGGAGAACAGAGCTACAGAGCTACGGAGCCGTGACACAGGGTAGCAGGGGTCCTTTCTGTCACCTCTGGATCGTCCATTAGACCTGAGACATCATGGGGGTGCCTGGGTGGCTCAGTGGGTTAAAGCCTCTGCCTTCAGCTCAGGTCATGATCTCAGGGTCCTGGGATTGAGCCCCACATCAGGCTCCCTGCTCAGCGGGGAGCCTGCTTGCCCCCCACCCCCCCCTGCCCCTCTGCAAACTTGTGACTCCTGTAAAAAAAAAAAAAAAAATCTTAAAAAAAAAAAAAAAAGACATGAGACATCACTGACAAGGAATCACAAATGCATCATGAGATCACACAGAGCCCCGTCTTGGAGGAGATATTGGCCCGCGACAAACCAAGGCCGGGAGCGCCATCCTTGAGGACTGTCCGTGCCATCACCAGTTGTCCTCTGGACAGCACTGCGAGCTCAGAACCCGGGCTGATTGCACATCAGGCCTCGTCCCCGAGTCCAGGCTGTGGACACCCGCCCCTTCCCACCCAGCCAACGTCTTAGTCATTCACATGGCATGAATAAACCTCACTCCCAAAAGAACCTGACCTTCTAGGAGGTCTTGGAGGCCTCGTGGTGTGAAAGAGCTCCCGTGGCCCTACAGCCCCGTCAGCTCAGGATGGAAAGACGCCAGGCAGGGCCTGCTTGGTTCCGTGTCCTATTTCTCCCTGCAAGGTCCTTGCCTTCATTTACTGAGCAAGTTAATACACAACATGAGGCCCTCATTGCCAAGTTCACTGGCATGATCTGGCACCAAGTAGGTGCCCAGAAAGTCACTGTGGTCACTTTTCATTCTCTCCTCCACAACGCCTCCCTACCTTCACCCCCTTCTCCACCCTGCGTTTCTGTCCTTTCTCTCCCATTGACAATCTTTCCTCCTTACCATCTCCTCCTGAGCTCTGTCTGGGGCCGAACTAGCAGGAGGGATTCAGAAGCGAGAGATGGGACAGAAGGAGGACTGGGGGGTGATGCTAAGTGCTTAGGACAAGGTGGGTGTGGGAGGAGACATGAAGAGGAGAGATGACCACACAGGGCATGGGAACAGAGGAAGAAAAGGAGGAGGAGTCAGACTTCGCTGGGACCACTGCAGCCACCAGAACAAGCAGCCCTGTATTTTCCCAAAAACTGCAAATAGTACAGAATGTCCACCTAGCTCTCAAGGACTCCCCTGCCCCTCCCACCCCAACTTGAAATTCCCTTCTGCTCAGGTAATCACCAAGAGGCTGATTCTGACCACGCCATCCAGCATTCTCACCTGGGTGGACCCCATGCAAGGCTGCACTGACTGAGGACTCCCACCTTCTCCCAAACGGGACCCTACTCTTCCCCTCTGCCTCTCCTTGAAGCCAGCCCTGGATGGAAAGGGACAAAACCCAGAGGGTTTTGTTTACAATTGTTTTACAAATACATTTGTTTACAAATTCTATGAACACTTTTTTTTTTCCATTTCACACAGAAGACGAAGTAGAGAAGAGTCAGCACATCAGTACAAATAAGCAAATATCAGGGTCTAACCACCTGAGTGGCCGCTCTGTGCATGTCCTGTGGATCCACTGAGCTACTTTTCTATTTGTCCGGTCACTGTGACATCCCACAGCACCAGGCACACAGTAGGCACCACTGCACACCTGCTGGGCAACAGAGAGACAGAGAGGCACCTCATTTCATAATTTCTGCCCAATAGTGAACTTCAGAGAAAGACAAAAGAAAGGGGAAGGAGACACAGGGAGGAAATTGCCCCAGAGCAAGACAGGATTGCAGCTTGCTCTAAAGCTGACCTTACCTTATATAGACTCCTTAAGAAGTTATGCAAACAAGGTTCGGTAAGGAAGAAACCAACCCACACACCAAAAAAGCTGAGCTGTCAGCTTCCACCAAGCGAGCTCCGAGCTCCCTGGAGCGAGGACGAGAGGAAATGGGAAAGAAGTCGTGCATCCTGCTGCCCAGGGCGAGGGGATGAGTGGACAGTGGACAGCCCTCCCTTCCAGCCGGCGGCTCAGTGGGGGGAGCCCAGGCAGTCACAGACCAGGACCTGGGATGTGGAAAAAACATTCTCCCTGGGACTCTGAGGACAGAGGGCTTGTTGGGTGCCCTGAGGAGGGGACTGAGGCCTGAGGCTGACAGCAGCCAGTTCCTCCCTTGAAGAGAAGAGACCTATCATTCCTGAAAAGCCCCATATTACCCACTCTCTTTTTCAAGGTGATTTTTATTGTTTGCCCTCATGGGCAAAACAACAACGACCATGACGAGGACGACGAAAACCTCTGGTCCCACTCAAGAAATGTTTAGAAAACACGAAGCACAGAAGAAAAAAAAATAATAATGAAGCAAGCCCATTATCCTAGGAATACAACCCCGCTGTATTGGTTGCTCGGAGAGCATGAATGGAGCTCTGGCTGCCAAGCTCGAGACCGCGCATGCGTACACGGTCCCTGCACTTGAGGCCACGGTACGCGTGCAGGTGGATGTCGGTGACCTCGTTCCCCGAAGCGGGAGACTTCTCCAGTGATTCCTGACTCGCTGCATTTTCATTAAACGCAAATGACCCAGCTTCCTACTTTGATGGAGAACACGAGAAAATGGAGTACAAGATAGCCAGAGGAAAAGCAAGATGATTACTTGGCTAGGACCCTCCGGGACTGGACTGATCCGGATACCCAGATTACCCGGTAGCAGAAGGCTCTCCCCCAGTGACAAGACACCAAGATTTTTTTTTTTTTTTCTTTTTTCGATGGTTACTTTTACTTCCTTAAATGGAAGTCTGCGTGCAATACCCAACTCTACCTTCTGGCTTAGAGAACAGAGGCCATAACCAGTTCCCCCAAGGAGGTGCCCGTGTCTCCCGCACCTGCAGCAGGACACCCTGGGGATGGGGAAGCGTGTGACTGTCCCAGCGCAAAACTCCCCTGTAGTGCTCGGCTCTGCACTCATGTTGCTGCGTCCTCCACGGCTGTCAGTCTGTCATCTGACAAACTCTGACTGACAGTCTGTGACGCGGGGGGCTTTGCTGAATAAGACACAGTCCCCACCCTCCAAAGATACCCCGTCTAGCCTGGCAGACAAAAACAAAGTGTAATTACACAATGTCGTCAGTGCCCTAGCAACAAGGTGTCACAGGGCGAATGAGAACATCAAAGAAAGAAGGAAGCTAATTGGGCCTGGGCAGTGGTAATCAAGGCAGGCTTCACGGAGGAGGTGACGTGTGATCTGGGTCTTGAAGGACAACCTAGAATTTGCCCAGCTAACAAGATAGGGACAAATGGGCTCATGGTAACAACTCGGGGGAGAGATTCTGACAGAACTCCACAGGTGAGAGCAACAGCCTCTGGGGGCAAGTCCAGATGCCTTTCTTTACCAGCCATTCTCGCTATCTCTGATGTGTCACAGGCTGGAGTAGCATATAACTGACTTATTATTACTGCGTATAAAATAAGCATTTAAAGGCTCAGAATGGCTCTCCTGAGGGCTCCTACAGTTGGCTCATCCCTACACTGCAGGAGGGCAGCAGTCTTGTCCCCTATTCTATTAAATACCCACAACAATGCCGGTCACACTGCACGTGCTCGGTACAGACCCCTGAACACACAAAGAGCTCTGGTCCCCTCTGCTATGGCCGCTGGAAAGCTTTCCAGTCCCCCCTGTCGGCTGCATTCAGTTCACTGGAAATGCTGTCTTAGAAAAATAAAACCAATCCCCTTCCTGGATTTTAAAAGTGTGGCTTCCGTCCCCCAGGGAGCAGGAGTGAACAGACAGGCAGAAACGATCAGATGTGGGCAGACAGAGAGCAGGCTGAATGGCTGGTCTAGACAAATGTGCCCTTTAAATAAAAGCACGTGGGAAAAGCAGACCGACACAACGTTGCTAGAACTATCGAGAGATACGTAATGTGGGGTCCTAGCTACCTTTCGTGTTCATGTCCCCAAGTACACTGTCCCCAGGGGAACAAAGCATGCTCCAAACCTCAGCAGCCTGGGGGAGCGCCAGGAGACCCAGGCGGGCGCCCCGGCTCCACCTCCTTCCACGGAGTGACTGTGGTCCCAGTGGCCTCCCCCCGATCCCCGGTTCTCTGGATTGGGGCGTGGCTTTCCCACCTCTGCCTCGGAGCCCCTAAGTGACGGGGACAGAGCTCACGAGTGGGTTTTATCCCTGTGGCTGTTAAAAGCCCGGTCTTCAAGTCTGCCAGCACACTTACAGCTGGCGCGTTTTACTTTTAGCCATTCACTTATTTGTTAGCTCATGAGAATATATAAGACAGAAGCTCCGCCTTTTTATTTTTCTTTACGTGCTCATTTCCGACGCAAGGGTTTCAGGCAATGAGACAAACAGATCGCCAGCACCAGCCCCGTGCCAGGCACTGGATCAGAGGAGAGGAGGGCCCAGCCCTGGGCACTGGGTCTCTGGATATCAACTCTCATCAGAGCTGATAGCTAAAGCCCTCGGAATGGGGCCCGGCACAGAACTGGTGGCAAAAAATGCCAGACCGTGAGACAAAAGGTCAACTCTTCACAGAGCGAATGGAAGTGGCAAGGAGTTTGGAAACCCAGGAGGTCAGATGCTCATGGCAGGTGGAGGGCCCAGGGCACTGATGCATCTGAGGGGCCCCTGGGGATGGAGGGTCGCCAGGGGGATGGGCAGCTCTGAAACAGAGGGAACAATGGCAGAGCAAAACATGCTGACTGGGGGATTCACCACAAAAAGGACCAAGGCGAAATGCTAGAAAGTTCTAGAACAGAAGACATGGGAATAAAATGCTCAAGTAAAACCCAGAGCTGTCACCGTGACCCACAAGGCCTGCCACGCTCTGGGCCCTGCCAGCCCTGAACCCCAGCCTCCACACAGGCTTGCCAGCAGCCCTGCTGGATTTCTGTCCTCCTGCTCACCCCCCCTTTCTCCTACACATTGTAAAGACTGAGAGACTGGGGCGCCTGAGTGGCTCAGTCATTGAGCCTCTGTCTTCAGCTCAGGAACGATCCCAGGGTCCTGGGATTGAGACCCGCACTGGGCTCCCTGCCCCGCGCGGAGCCTGTTTCTCCCTCTCCCACTCCCTCTACTGTGTTGTCTCTCTCACTGTGTCTCTCTGTCAAATGAATAAATAAAATATTTTTTAAAAAAAGACTGAGAGATCAATTACATACCATAAAAAGGCACATCCCCTTTGAAGTGTACAGTTCATTGGTTTTCAGTATGATCACCAGGTCCAATCCCAAAACATTTCATCATTCCCCAAAGGAGACCTCATACCCACTAGCGGTCACTCTTCCTCCCCTGTCCACACCCCACCAACCACTCATCTGCCTTCTAGCTCTACGGACTTACTTGTTTTGGAAACTTTGAACACATGGGGTCATACAATACATGGCCTTTTGCGCCTGGCTTCTGTCCCTTGGCATAATGTCTCCAAGGTTTGTCCAGCGTATAGCATGGATCGGTATTTTCTTCCTTCTATGCTTGAGTAATAGTCCACGATATGGAGAGAGGCACTTTGTCTGTCCTTCCTGAGATGATGGTCATTGGGGTGGTTTCCACCTTTTGTCTATTGGGAATAACACTGCTGGCAATGTTCATACACAGGGCTTTGTGCAAATGGGTGTTTCCAAGTTTGGGTTTGGTGTTTCCTCTTGGGTAAATACTAAGAGGTAGACTTGCGAGGTTTAAACTTTTTAGGAACAGTCGAACTGTCCTTCACAATGGCGCCACCGTTTTCCTTCCCCACCGGCAGCACACGAGGGTTCCAAAAGTAGTTTTCATCCCTTTTTGGGCTATAGTCAGTTCAGATGACCTCTCAGGCACATCGGGTTAGACCAAAATCATAAAGTCAGAATTCTACCCCGGGCACCGGAATCACGAGCTGCTTGTCAGAGGCCACCCCGGGTTGGCCACTTCAAGGAAGGCAGAAAAATGGCCTCCAAGCTGCGTATTCCCACAAATGGGCCTCCGGCCAGAGATGTGGGCCTTAGGTCTGTCTGTTAGCATTCGAGAAAAGACCTCGTGGAAAGCAATTGTGAGTGTGGATCCTAAGAGTTCTCATCACAAGGAGAAATTTCTTTTCTTTCTCATTATGGTATCCATACCAGATGACAGATGTGCGGGAAACGTCAGTGGCGATCTTGTCACAGTGCGAGTAAATCAAACCTTCCCGCCATATGCCTCACCCTGAGAGTGACGCATCAGTTATTTCTTGATAAGGCTGGGGTGCAGAAGAAAAGAGCTTGCCTGTGGTCTTCCCTCTTTTTTTTTTTTTAAAGATTTATGTATTTATTTTAGAAGGGGTTGGGGCAGAGGGAAAGGGAGAAGCCAACTCCCTGCTGAGCTGGGACCCCAGTGCCGGGCTCCATCCCAGCACCCCGAGATCATGACCTGAGCTGAAATCAAGAGTTGGATGCTTAGCCGACTGAGATGCCCAGGTGCCCCTTCCCTCCTTGTTTTAAAAAAAAATTTTCAGTTGCAGGTGTAGGGAAGCAGCCCGGTGTCTAGAGTGGTGGTCAGGGAGGCGGATACTAGGAGAGGAGAAGAACTGGGCCTCTGTGCAACCTTGGGCCAGTGTCTGCACATCTCTGAGCCTCCATTTTCCCATCTGCGGGATGGGAATTACAATAGGGCTTACCAAATTGGGCCAGAGTGTAGATTACACGAAATCATTAGATCACGGTGGCTGGCAAAACAGTGGCTCCCAAAGATGTTTGCATCCTTATCTCAAGAACCTATGATGCTGTGAGCTAACAGGACCAAAGGGCCTTTGCTGATGAGATTGTTAAGGATCTGGATGTGGGGAGATCACCCTGGGTGATCCGGGTGGGCCTGCCATAATCAGAAGCGTCCTCACATGGGGGAAGAGGGAGGCAGGCGAATGAGAACCAGAGAGACAGCATCATGAGAAGAACTCGACCCACTCTCGGTGGCCTTCAAGCTGGAGGAGGGGCCGTGAGTCAAGGGCCATGGGTGTCTCTAGAAGCTGGAGTAGGCCAGGAAACAGACTCTCCCCCTGGAGCCTCCAGAAAGATCACAGCCCCGCCGACACTTGACTTTAGCCCTGTGAGGCAGATCTTGGACTTCTGACCCACAGGACTGCGAGATGATAAAATGACATAATTGCAAGCAGCTATGTTTATGGGAATTTGAAGGCACAGGAAAAATGAGACAGGTGACCATAAATGAAGTCCAGAAGCAAATCAGGACGGAGAGCAAGTTGATTTCAAAATGCACTGATGATGGGGCACCTGGGGGGCTCAGTGGGTTAAAGCCTCTGCCTTTGGCTCAGGTCATGATCCCAGGGTACTGGGATCAAGCCCCGCATCAGGCTCTCTGCTCAGCGGGGAGCCTGCTTCCTCCCTCTCTCTCTGCCTGCCTCTCTGCCTCCTTGTGATCTCTGTCTTTCAGAAAAATTAAATAAAATCTTTAAAAAAAAAATGCACTGATGAAATGATGTATGAAATGCTGAGGGAACGGCCCTGCCGTTAGGTCAGACATGGGCTTCTGGGGACCTGCCCCTGCTCAGGCCACGGAGCTGAATTTGAAAAGCCAAACACATAAAATTAGGTCGGTGGGGAACGCAGCCCTATGGGAGCCCTGAGGCAGGAAACCCTGGCCAGAGGCCAGCGCTGGCAGAGGCAACCACCAGGGAGACGTCCCTATGGGCCACCAGGCTGCTCGGTTAGCAGGGGGATGGCAGGCCTTCCAGGGGCGAGCTCAGCTCTCCAACCTTGCAGGGGATGGTCACTCATTCATCTATACTCAACCAGCATCTGGGGAGAATGTCAGGTGCTGTTCCAGGTGCTGAAGGTCCAGCTGAGAACAAGACAGACCAGGATTGCAGCCAAGGAGCTCAGGCTTCAGCAGGAGAGTCAGATGACAGACGTGACTCGAGAAAGTGCTAAGCGCAGTAACCCATAACAGGCCCACATCAGGGAGTGACACACCCTTGGGGAGAAAGAGACTGAGGCTGGCTAACCATGATGGGTGGGGGTTCACCACCAAGGAGGCCACCACCACAGCCACAGTCCCTCTCTCCAGGGCCTCGCCATGAAGTTGAATGTGATGAGCATCGCAAAGGCAAGGAGGGCATCTGAACAGAGGGGACACTCGCCCCGGGCCCTCACGGATGTATAGAAGGCCTCCAGGAAGGCAAAGCGGATCAGGACAGTGCAGGAACAAAGTTGGGGGGGCTGGACACAGATCCAGGCTCAAAGTCCAGTTTGTCTGTTTACTATGCCATCTTGAGCAAGCAACTTTGGACTCTCCAAGGAAATGGTCAGATTCTTCATCAGTAAAATGGGATAACTCCTCCTTACTCCTTTCATACACATCCGTCATAGATAAGAAACGTTAGATGTGCTGATATATGCAAAGTGTCTACTGGGTTTCTGAGCACCCATGAGGTCAGAACCCTGGGTGCCGAGGACGTGCACTAGAGGGCTCATAAGGGGCACTCCGTGTCATCTCTAAGCATTTGGACCTTATGTGCAAAACCCACCAAAGGTTCCAAAGGGAGAAGAGTGGATGTTACCTAATGTGAGGTTTAGAAAGCTGCCCCTGGCCTGGGCGGCAGGCTCAGTCCGCACTCAGCAAGGGGCTGGGCACACCGTAGGCACTCGGCACATTTCCTGGAGAAGGAAAAGCCATGATCAAGGGTGGAGCTGTGGGAAATACCCACACTTCTGGGGCAGGAAGGGAAAAGAGAAGCAGCAGCAGGAAGTGAGAACAAGAGAGACAAGGGGCGTAAAAGGAGAAGTATGTGAGTTTGCAGGGGAACCAGAGGGAGGGGAGAGGGTGTTTTCAGTAAGTCGTGCTCACTGGCAAATGCTAGAGGGACATAAAGTGGAATAAAGACAAAGAAATGGCCACTAATTTTGGTAATCAGAGTATCAAAGACCTGTGGGAGGGGGTTCCATGCTCTAGGTGTGGGGGGGGGGGGGTCAGAATATAATGAGGTGAAGGAAATGAGGGGGGATGAGGGGGTGCAGGGAACACCTGGATTCAGTCCCCAAGCCATACTTCCAACAAGTCTGCATTAACTCCCAACGATTTGCAAGGAGCAAAAACTCAATTCAGTGAAGTGAACACTCTTCCTGAACAAAGGACACCTTACTGACCAGGAAAACGGACATGTAGCAGCCTTCCCCAGGGAAGGGGAAGGCCAAGAACTCAAAAGCAAGCACCAATATCACCCAGGAGGCAAATCCAAATGTACCATCACAAAGCTCACACATCTGATGATACGAAGAAGCAATGCAATGCAGCTCGAAACCTCCCAGCGACAGATGTGTGGAAAAAGAAGGCAAGGAGACATTGTATATTGCAGAAAATTATGAAGGTGATGGCTCAGTAGCCTTAAGGTGCCACTTAAAAATCATAAGCCAGCATTGTCCTTGGAATAAAGGAGGTACTCAATCAAAGTGTGTCGAATGCACAGACTGATAGTATTTTACAAAGTTCAAACCACAGTCATGGATTTCAAACTTCCTTTTGACCTCACATTCCCTTTGACCCTACAAGACAGTATCTCTCCTGACCTCTTCTCTCAAATTTCTGAAATCTGTACGTGTGGGGGCCGCTAGGGCGAAAAAAAAATCCAAGAGCAGAACAGAAGAACTTGACCACCGATTACACGCGTGTTGTACCATCACACATGCGGAAGCCACGGACAAGTGGACTTCTCCATTTGCATCCCACCCCTGTACCTTTGGCAACAGCCAAGAGTCTGTCCTTGACCAAATTTGAACCTGGTCTTCTGAGCTCTTTTCAACTAGGTCTCAACTTTTGGGCCTCTGCATTCCTCTGTGTGTTACCCAATTTCAGTAAGAATCCTACTAAGTCAGTTCAACCGGATCCCCCATGCTCCAAGTCTGATCACCCCTTATATCTAATCAGGTTCCTTATCCTCCATCACCTGCCTGGTGATGTCTGATCGCCAGGCCCGCCTGCAGCAAGGATCCTGTCAGGTCAGTTCAGCCAGAATCCCACCTCAGCCCTGACGTTTCCTCTTGGTAATTCCCTACCCACTGACCTTCACCTTGCTCCCTGGCTCCTTGATGATAAATTTGTCCTTTTCTTCGTATGTATTCAGAATTGAGACTGGTCTCTATCGCCTCTCGGCCTTTGGGCTAAGATCAAGTGTAGAATTGAGACTGGTCTCTTTCCCCTGTTGCAAAACTCCACTGTATTGATCCCTACGCCCGTCACACAGTGCCCCTCAGTGAAGTCTGCCTTACTATTCTTGAGCAAGTGTTAGAATAAATCTGATTTTCTTTCTTTCTTTCTTTCTTTCTTTTTCTTTCTTTCTTTCTTTCTTTTTTTTCCTTAAAGATTTATTTATTTGGAGGAGAGAGATCTCATGAGGGCACAAGAGGAGTGTGAGGGGCAGAGGGAGGGCGAGAAAGACTCCTCCAGCAGACTCCCTGCTGAGCAGGGACTCAATCCCAGGACCCTGAGATCACGACCTGAGCCGAAATCAGGAGTCAGCCGCTCAACCGACCGAGCCATCCAGGCCCTAGATCATACTTTCTTCAACAGTAAACACACCCCCATTTTCCATACCATCCTGTCGCCCCTGTAGGCCCTGCCCAGGCCTACACTAACGCATTCCGCTTCTCTTCCAGGGCGTCCAACAGACCAGAGAAGGAGGCTGCGAGAGAGGAGGTGAGTGCGTGGTCAACGATGGCCCTTTTCCAAGCCTTTTCTTCCACGTCTACGCCATGCGGTCGGGCAGCCTCTCCTGACAGCCCCGAGGAGGGCCCCGCTACCTGCACCCACGCTCATTCTAGCTTGAGGACAGTTCTTCTTCAAAGGAACCCCAAACCCATCCCTGACGTGTCTGCCACCTGGTCTTCCTCTGCCCCGTGGGGTGCGGTGCGCGTGGGACACGGTCGGGCGGCGGCCCCTCCTACGCAGAGGAGGGATCTCCAGGGGAGATCTGCCCGGGCTCCCGAGCCGGCCCTCCTCGGAGAGCTTTGGCATTCCTTGACCAGCCTGGACTCTCTCCCTCCCTTAGCCAGTCCCGGTCACCTGCCTCGCGGTTCCACAGGCCGCGGCCCTTTCAGAGCCACATGAAGAGCCTCCCCCACCGGCCTGAGTTTCAACAGCAAATGTCCCCCGGAGAGAGCTCCAGGCATGGCTGGCCCCAGGAGTCCAGGCCACGCCGTCCGGGCCCCACGCCCCATCCCTGGCTCCGCTCCTGAGTCCTCACACCGGTCCTCGCTCCGCACGGTACGCGGGTCTCGCAAATCCCAGGCCCTTCCTTCTGCTGCAGCTCTGAATCCCAGAGGAAAAGGGATCTCGCGGGAACTCGTGTCCCAAGTATCAGGGATGGAGTTGATTGGCTTGACACGAGTCACATGGGCCCAACCCTGAACCAATCAGTCAACGGAGGGCAGGGCTTACTCTGATTGGCCAGGGCTGGGTCACGTGCCTTCCCTGCAGGGCCTTGCAGCATCAAGTCAGCTACTTCGGCTGAGCAGGATCATAATAAAATAGGAAAAGCCCCCACGCCCCCAACCCCACCCCAAGGATGAGACGCTGGACAGACAAAAATATCAAACCCCACTTTTCTCTGTGAGTGATGATTTCAGCAGAAGACCCCAAGGCTTGGCAAAGCATCATGGGAATATCCTCTGCTCCCAGAGCATCCTCTAGCCAACATCACGGGGCATCTGACCCCGTCAGGCTTCATGCCGACACGGCCCTCCACGAATGCCCATTTTCGGTAACCGGCTCACACTCCGCGTTTATTTCAACCTATTCACTGATGTGCGACACCTCTCAAGAAGGCGCTGCGTTGGCAATAACCACGGTTCTGAGCAATGACTCTGAGCCGGGAGCTGCCGCACCAGCTTTCGGCATACCATGTCTACTTATCCCCACAACAACGCCGGGAGGGACATGCCATCATTATCCCCATCCTTCGGAGGAGGAAACAAAATCTGGGAGACTGGGAGACTTGCCCAAGGTCACACCGCGCATCAGGGCTCCGGATCAAGGCAAGACAGCCTGGCTCCAGCACGGGTGCTCGGAAGCCACTGACTCTCAGATATACACCAACGCGAAACTGGATCCATTCCCAGGTGCTTGGATTCGTTTCAAAATAAAACTGCTTGCAACAGAGAATTCTGGTGTCTATCAACAAAGAATTCACTAAATAATGTGACATTTATATGAGAGAATATTATGTAGCCATTGGAAAGGCCTGGCAATGACAATAAAACATCAGCTCCCCGAGGACAGGGACTTTCTCTGTTTCTCTATTTACCCTCAGTGCTTAGAAAAGTACCCTGCAAAGAAGCCACTCATATACATGAGAGGAGGGAGGGAAAGAGGGAAGGAGGGAAGGAGGGAAGGAGGGAAGGAGGGAAGGAGGGAAGGAGGGAAGGAGGGA
>NW_019154114.1:18698697-18743156 GCF_002288905.1 Enhydra lutris kenyoni
GGGAGGGAGGGAGGATGAATGAAAAACAGAGCAAATGAATTAATGAACCAGTTTCTGAGTGGTAAAACTTTGAACTATATCTAGTTTTTATTCCTTTCTTTTCACTTAGTCTTGCTTTTTCACTATTCTACTAGAAACATGTATTATTTGTAAGGTACCAAAACAAAACATGATTTCAGAGACCGTGTGAGCCGCTGCTGGTCACATATACAAGATCTGTGAGCCCTTTCTGCTGTAATTCAGGGGTACCACTGGTCCCCTGATGCAGTCCTGTACCCACTTCCTCCTCCTGGTTTCTTTACCCTCTCCCACCTTTTTGGTGCTCTCAGACCACACACTTTGCTTCCACATCAATTAAATTCCACCAACAAGGTGACAATCACTGTAACTAACACTTTAGGACCACTTAGGACATCCTTGCTGCTGTGGAATTGCTTCCTTGATCCTCCTAATGACCATGTTATAGCAAAGGTGACCTGCCCCAGGTCACATAACTGACGAGACCTGGAACCCAGGCCATTCAACACAGCCTACACCTTTAACCACCAGGCAGTAGATGCTTATGTACCGAGCACCTTCTGCATGCAGACCGAGGCCAAAGGTCTAACACACATCCACATGGGTCTGAACACCTACTGCTTGCCAGCCTGGGGTTGAGCGCCTACTGGGGCTAATCAGGAGCTGTGTGCCTACTGAGCACTGAGCCGGCGTGTGCACAGAAAGCACAATGCCATCCGAAGAGCTAGGAGAGCAAAAACAGTAAAAAGTAACAGTAAGCACAGCCTGGTGCATCAGGGGCCCATGCTCTCGTTTTGAATGTGTTACTTCAGCCAACACTCCCAGTCACTGTCAGAGGTAGGCACTGGCAGGATCCCCGTTTTGCAGACTAGGAAACTGAGGCACAGAGAAAGGGAGGTCCTTGCCCAAGGTCACATAGCAAGCAAGAGACACAGCTGGGATGTGACTCAAGAGCTTTTCTAACTCTGGGTTCTTGAAATAAAGAAGATATCACTCTGGGCTGGCTGGGGGGCAGAGACAGGGAAGAGGAATTCTGCCTGGAGGGAACCTCCAAAATCAAAGTTTGGAAGGTATCATCAGGCTGCAGGTGCACAAAGAAGGGTGTGGGTATGACATGCGGGTGGGGACAAACTGACCGGAGCTGCAAGCAGACAGCCAGTGCCAAATTCCATGGGCAAAAGGGAGCCACAGAAGGTTAAGGAGCAGTAGAGTGACTTGGTCAGAGATGGGCTTTAGGAAGAATTACTCTAGCAATGGGACTAAAATGGATATAAGACAAAAAAGATCAAGGGCTAAGAGATTGTTGCGATTGGTTTGCCTCTCTTCTGGAAACAGCCTGCCTCCCAACATACACACTGCCACTCTTCCCTCAAGAAGCCACCCTCCCCGGGGCACCTGGGTAGCTCAGTGGGTTAAAGCCTCTGCCTTCTGCTCAGGTCATGATCTCAGGGTCCTGGGATGGAGCCCCGCATCAGGCTCTCTGCTCAGCAGGGAGCCTGCTTCCCCCTCTCTCTCTGCCTGCCTCTCTGCCTACTTGTGATCTCTGTCGAATAAATAAATAGAATCTTAAAAAAAAAAAAAAAAAAGAAGAAGAAGAAGAAGAAGCTACCCTCCCAACTCAGTTTCCTGGTTTGGGTGGGGCTGCCCCCTCCCCAGCTCCCAGGGTGGGCATTGACTCAGGCCTAGCCAGCCAGAGTCCCCATGACTGGTCCAGGACGGGCACAAGAACCCAACCAGGGCAAGGAGTGTGTGTCAATTTGGAAACTTCCACTGGAGTCATTGGCCAAGGGTCTCCCTCTCCCCACAGGGATGGCTCTGCCCAAGGCCTGGAAGCCAGCCTGGCTTGTGGCCATCTGTATCACCACTCAGGAAGATGATGGCCTCCTGTCCCCAAGAAGAGTAAGAAAGGAGAAAGGCAGAGCTAGGGGAGGGAGCAGGGAGGGGGTTCTGAGTTTGGGCAGCCTCACCTGCAGCTAATAATCCCCTGGGCCTTCCTAACCATGGAGGCTACAGACTGACATTTTGCCTAAGCTAATCTGCGTGAGATTTCTCCCTCTGCACCTGCAAGATCTCAGGGGACTGAGGTGCTGGGCAGGGTGGTGAGGTGTCAAGAGCGGGGCCACTGGTGGAGTGATGAGTGCCGAACGAGGGGCCACATGCATCCAGCACCAGAAGAGCCAGGACACAGCACAGGGAGCTCCAAATTCTCCTTGCAGAAACAAGACGAGAGACCTTCCAGAAAACAGCTGCAGTGGACAAGGAGAAGCCAGGCCTGGGAGCACGAAGAGAGGAGAGGGAGAAGCAGAGCACAGGCGTGGGAAAGAAGGGTGCGTCAGAGAGAATGCCAGAAGAGGGGCTGTCAGGGAGGGGAGAAAGCCCAGAAGGAAACTGTCCCCCTCTCCCCCCACACCCCATCGCCGATGGAGGGAGAGACCAGGTGCTGGTTCTGGCTTCCAAGCCCTCCGACCTCCTTGTTAGATGATTGGAAACAGGAAGGCTGGGCCAGAAGGGGAGCCTGTTCTCATAGCATGGGCCCCTCTGGCTTGTCAGGACACCTGCCTGGGAATTAGGGGCTCAAAGAGCCCTCCCTGCTTCATGTAAGTGGGCAAGCATGTCTCCTGCAACCTGCAAACAGTTTCATGGGGCCTGACCAGAACCTATGAACCCGAAGAAGCCTCCACGCTGGGAGGTGAGAACATAAACCACTTCCAGGATGCCTGGATGGTTCGGCCGGAAGTGCAAGCAACTCTTGATCTCAGGGTCGTGAGTTTGAGCCCCACATGGGGTATAGAGATTACTCAATATATAAAACTTAAAAAAAAAAAAAATCTTAACCCACTTCCTTAGAGATGAGGCCAAGACTACAGGCCTTCCAGCCAGCCTGCCTGGGTTCGAGTCCCAGGTCTACCACGTCCTATGTGATGGAAAGGGACGGATCTCAGTCTTGGAGATAAGGCACATCAGGTGCAGTGACTTGCATATGTAAAGTTAATAGTAGGAGCTCTGAGTCCTCTGTCACTAGGTTATGAGGACACGGCTGGGGGAAGGAACACGTGTCTCCAAGAGGAACCAGAGCAGACACAGCAACCATAACTCGCCTATACATTTGTCCAACAGATGGCCGGGGAAGGCAGGCAGATTTCCAGCCAAAGCAGACGGAGCCTTCAGATCCCACAGCCCATTCATAAGATCAACAAGCAGCAGGGAAAGCATTTTTAGTGCCCCACCCCCTCTGCCAGGCACTCCCATCCCTGCTTCCCTGCTGGTTGGGGGAAGGGTCAGAGTAACACCCCACCCCCCACCCCCTGCAAAGCCCAAGGGAGGAAGGAAGTGTTCTCTGAAGGCACCAAGCCCTTCCAGCTTCGCCCAACCGCCTGGAGCATCTGTTCAGTATCTGTGCGCTTTCATCCTTGGGTCACCTTCTCCTTCTGGGTGGGGAGAACAATAGCTTCAGGAGCAAAACTCAGTCTGATGGGGGAGGTGGGGGTGGTGATGGATGGTCAGGAGGAAAGAAACTGCTAGTTTTCTGTTCTTGAGTTCAGTGAAGGGGGGAAGCTGGCCTGGGAGACAAAGCCTCTGATCCGACAAGGCAAAAAATACTGCTGAATCTCTTAGATGTGCACCAAACTGGGGGAAAGCCAAGAGTGGGCACTTACTCTACTTGCAAGAGCATTTGCCACGGGGGAGGAAGAGTAGAAGTGGTAGAGAGAAAGGGCTCCTGAGTCAGGGGCCTGAGTTCAAATCCTAACCCATGGGCTCTCCATGAGAGGCCCTCCATGCATTACTGAAAGTGAGTTGTTGCCGTACCTTGCACATCTGATATTTTAAACCGACCCTTTACAAAAGCAAGGAGTGGCATTTAGAGGCAGCTCGCAGGAAGACATTTTAATTGGGATAACATTAAAAAACAAAACAAAACCTTTTACCCCCCAGCCCAGGGGCAGACACTTCATAAATATTCTTCCAATTAGACTAAAGGCAAACTAGCACTTGGTTAAGGAAACAGTCACAGAGGGGAGCCGCCACGTGTTCCATGGCACAATTTTGAACTTTTTCTTTGTTTCACAAATGACCGTGTAGTTTTCTATAAGCACTGTGTTGGAGCATTTTCCACACACGGACTCGCCAATCCTCAGAACAGCCTTCCAAGATTACAGGTAAGGAAACCGAGACCCTGAGAGGTTAAGTAACTTACCCCAAACCACACAGCTAGGAGGTGGCCACTCGGCGATTCAAACCCAACTTGCCAGCTCAGGGCTCCTGCCTAACCTCCAAGCTACACTGCCTTTGTCTGCACATCTGCTTCAACGCTAGGGACCAGAGACCTGGAGAGAGTTCATTCTCTACTCTGGGCTCCAACTGGTCCTATTACCAAGGAGGCTGAGCCTTTTGCTGCTACTGAAAGGTCTGTGATTCCATACACCATGTGTTCCTTTCTTTCAAAGGCTTAACACACCCCAGGGAAATGAAAGAAGTTTACAAATCGTAAGCATTTTCCTTGATGACTTCTTACATATGTACACACCTGTGTACCCACCTCCCAGATGGAAATATGAGCCATCTCCAGCGCCCCTGAGCCTCCTGTGTGCCCCTCCCAGTCAGTGGCTATCTACTTCAAAATGTGACCACCATTCTACTTGTCACACCACAGATTCGCTTTGCCTTTTCGTTGGTGGCTCTGTATTCTACCAATAAAAAACACGCATGTGGGACCAGCATGCTCACAATGAGCTTGGGAGAAGGGAGGGGACAGCTGACAGTTTCTTTCTCCTACAATAAGCCAGGATTGTGTTTTTATTTTGGCTCACTGGCCGAAGACAGGGGATGGTGGGGAAAGCTTAACGCGAGGTTGGAACCACAGAGAGTGGACCCTTGGAAAAAATCAGTGACCCGCAGGGAGCAAAGGAGCTGTGTCTTCTGGAGACAGTACTGCAGGGAGCAACGAGCGAGCAGGCGGCCAGCTCTGTCGCTCTGGATGTCGAGAGGAGCACGCTTTGAGAGGCTTTTAAAAACCTCAAATCGGGTTCCTCCAGCGTCCGAGGCACCCGGGGTGGCCAGGCTCCTCCCAGTTTGGCCTCTGCAGCTCCTCCCCCTCCCGCGTTGACAATCGCCGGAAAGATCAGGAATTGCCCCCGAAGGCGCGTTTCCCTACCTGTGCACTCCAGGATGAAGTCCTGGTACTCCGCTCCCTGCTCGCCGGGGACGATGGTGGAGCCGTCATACTTAAAAGTCACCCTTTGGATTGGGAGAAGAAAAAACACACACACACGTCAGCGACGGCAGTAGCTGCACGGTGCCGAGCTTCCAGCAGGGCCATCTAAGAGATGCTCTGGCCGGGGACAAGCCAGCGCTGGCTTTCCACGCTCCTGCGTTAAGGCTGCGGGAGACAGCTCGGGATGACCCTTAATCCGTCCCGTGCGGAAGCCGGCTCCGTGCCCCAGGCCCCCGGTGAGCTCGGAGAGCGCGGCCGGGAGAGCAATGGAAAGTTCCTCACCAGATGACGGCCGAGCCGTCGTCGCGCACCAGGTTGTACGCCGCCCGGCAAGCCTCCTTGTCGATCTTGGTGGCCATCGCCGCAGGCCCGCAGCGGGGACACTCTGCCCCGAGCGACCGAGCGCGCCCCGGGCCGGCCGCAGGGATTGGAGCGCGGCGGGGACACGCGGAGGGCGGGCGGCAGCGGCGACGGCGACAGCGACAGCGACGCGGGCAGCGAGCGGCGAGCTGCAAGCGCGGCGGCGGCGGCTCCGAGAGCGCACGGAGCGCGCGCCGGGACCCAGGCGGCTCCACCACGCCCCCCTCTGGCCATTGGCTGCCTGACCTCGGGGGCGGGGCGTCTTGCCTGGCCTACGACCAATCCCAGTCCGGGAGGGTTGCGCAACTCCGCGGCGGGGGCTGGAGGAGGGGCTTTCCGCTCCTCCCGCCCCCTCTCTTCTCCCAACCCCCTTCTCGGTCACCCACTCTCTGCTCTAACTCCCCCTATTTCCTCCTCCCCAACTCCTCTTTCTCCTTTTCCTCACCCCTCCTTACTCGCTCTCCCCCTCCCCTTCCTTGTGTCTCCCCCTCTTTATCCCTTCCCTGAACCTCTCTTCCCCTCCCCCTCCTTGCTCCTCCCACTTCGCTAACCCCTTCTCCTCCTCTTTTACCTCCCCTGCCTCCCTTTCTTCTTCTTCTCTCTTCCTTTTCTTCCTCTCCGCATTATCCCCAACACCAACCCCTTCTCCTTCCTCCCTGTTCCGTCCTCCTCAAGCTCTGTTCCTCCGCTACTCCCTCCCCGCCTCCTTCCTTCTGCCCTCCTCCTCCTCCTCCCTGCCCCCACCACCCAGGCTTCGGGGCTGCAGAGCTCCGTGCCTCCAAAGGGGGCCTCCATATGGGTGACTTAACGCTGCAAGCCGGACGACACTGCCCCCACCCCGGTATCCGGCTCTCTGGTTTCTAGGTGGGGAGGCACTGGAAAGCATTAAGCATTTCAAATAGGAGGGGACAGAAAGTGGATTGCTTCCAAAACGCTGGTGGGATCACTGTTTACTTTGTATTCTGGTTATTTGCATTCACGTCTTATCTCCCCCTTTGGGTTCCTCTGAGTGCGAGAGCTGACTCATTCTGTCTTCCTCGGTCCCTCACGGACTCACTCATTCATTCCTCATCCTCCCATTCCACAAAAGACCGGTTACAGTGAGGAGGCAGGTAAAAAGACCTGACCCGGAAACCAGGCTTCTGAATCGCATCCCGCACTGCTACTTTCTAACTCTGGGCCCTTGCGCAAGCCTCAAAAACTCTGAGACCACGTTCCTCAAATTGGATAAAATAATACTAACCTCATGGGCTTGTCTATGGTTCAACTGAAATATACATATAAACATATAAACAAATATATTAGATATTCAATGGAAGGTCATTGTTGTTGGTTACACACTAAGTAGTTAAGAGAAATCCTAAATAGAAATCCAAAAAAGTCAGGGAAGATGTCCAATTAATAATTAAATTCTCAGGGGCAAACAAGAAGAACCAGTCAGTCAGTGGGCGGGTAAATGGGTAGGTGGACAGGACCACTTTTTGAGAATAGGAGCCAATGTTGCTATATATAAAAAGACAAAACAAATAGGGGTTTGAAGTAGCCCAAAGCACTTTCTAACTTACTCCTTGATAAAGGTAAGGATATAATTGGCCATTGGAAAGAAAACAAGGATAGAATCCTACTTCACATCAATAATCAGGATAAATCCAGAAGCATCAAAGACTTAAATATGAAGAGGAAACCGCAGAAGTTGCAGAAGAAAAGCATGGGAAGCTGTCTTCATGAGTCTGGGGTGGGAAAGGTCCTTCAGCCAAGTCCAGAAGCTGGAACGAAAGGTGGATACATCAAATATATAAGAAGTCTTCTTCAAGGAAAACAAAACAAAACAAAAAAACCAGAGTGTCTCACACGAAGTGTAAAAACAAAAGATTAAGCAGTGCAAATTTGCAAATCTCTCTGCTCTTGAGCCACCAAGCTCCTCTGGAGGTCAGTGGTCCCCAGGCCTGGCTGCTTTCTAGAGTTCCAGGGATGCCCTGGCCCCACGCTCAGAGATTTTGATGTAATCAATCTGAGGTTCCGCCTGGGGGTTGGGATATTTAAAGGCCCCCTGGGTGATTCTCTTGCACAGCGGGGGGCTGCAGCCACGACTATGCTCACGCTCACATGTGTGTAATTCTTTTCAAGGTTATTCACGGACCTTTATTCCCAGTAGCAGGCGGTTACGAGCAACCTGAGTGCCCGTCAATGGTGGGGCGGGGCGGGGGTGGTGGGACAGGACAAATAGATGAGGACAGGGGTCTGCCCTGGAGAACTGAGGCAGCTGTGAAAGAGAGATGGGGGAGGGGAGGTTGGGGTGGGGGAGGGGTACCTTTTCTGTGGACTGATGTGGAACATTCTACCAGATCCATCATGAGCACACAAAGCGAGGTACAGAGCGATACGTTCAGCACACCCTTTGGTGTTGCTAGCTTTGCGGTAAAGCTGGGCGTGTAAGTGGATATTTCTATTTGTTCATGCATGCATAGAAACCTTCGAAGTGCACACGAGAGAAAAGTCAGTCGCACCTGTCGTAGAGGTGAGGTTGGAAATCAAGCGAAAGGGGAAGGGGATAGAAAGGAGATTTATTCCGTCCTATTCCTGAACCATGGGAAGAAATTATCTATTCAGAATAGATTAAGTAAAGCCCCCCGCCCCCACTCCCTCAGAAAGGTGGCTCCCATCCTGATTATGCCTCCACCGCTCAGCATCCCCAAGGGGCGCCTTGCCTGGGCAGCGCCTTAAGCGGTTGTTCTCCTTCTATTCGTTGTTGTGGTCGCCCCCTGCTGGACGGAACGTGTAAAGGGCCGGGCTTCCGGGGAAGGGGATTCCGAGCGCCCGGAGGTCCGCCGGCCCAGTAAAGGCAGAAAAAGAAACTTCACACCGGAACTAAATGCCTGTCAATCGTGGTTTAAGTCGAAATCCGCACATGAAAAGCAACCTAATTCATGGGTCTTTAGAAAGCAGATAAAGCTATTTGACACTTTGTGTAATGCACTGTGTCAGGAACTAAGGGAGTGTTATGAATTTGTTCATTCATTCATCCATCCATTCACCCACTCATTCCTGGAACCGGGCCCGTTAGGTGTTCAAGGGGAATCACTAACTCCCTTGCCTGCAGGGGGCAGGCGCGCAATGTAAATGAGCTGAGACGCCATCTGCAAGGAAAATGTTTCTGGGGAAGGCGATGCCCTCTGTTCTGCCCTCCCCTGGCTGCCAGTCCCATCTTCAGAACTGGCCCTCAGCTCTGCCCTCCTTGCGATGCAGGAATCTTAGCTTGGCGGCTCTAAGCCCTCCACTCGTCTAAGAAAAGCAAAACAGGGATGTCTGGGTGGTGCAGTCCGCTGAGGGTTGGACTCTTGCCTTCCGCTCAGGTCGTGGTCTCAGGGTTGTGGGATCGATCCCTGCGTCTGGTTCCATGGTCAGCGTGGGGTCTGCTTGAGACTCTTTCTCTCCCTCTGCCCTTCCCCCCTTGCTTGCTGGTGCTCCCTCTCAAATAAATAAATAAATCTTTAAAAAAGAAAAGAAAAGAAAAGCATCTGGACCTCTTTATGAAAGCTCTTGATTCTTAAACTTTGTCAAGAGAGATGTTAACATGCAAGAGCTCCCTGAGTGCAAATCCAAGTTCGACAAGTACTCCTGTAGCCCTCAGGGGCTTACAGTCTAGTAGGGGAACAAGCCGTTCCTTCCGTGTGAACACTATTGCTTGTCAACAATAGAAAATTCTACTCAGATAGGCTTCCACAGGGGAGGGCAAGTAATGGCTCAGAGACTGAAAAGCCCAGAACTAAGCGGGCTTCAGGCATGTCACGATCAGGGTTTACCCCTCTGTCTTTCTCTGCGTTTCTGTTTAGCCCTTCCTTGGGCATCAGTTTCCACTTCAGGCAAACACTGCCCCTGTGACCAGCACAGCCCACCCCAAGCACTGCAGAGCTGACCTCCGACCCAGACCTCCAGTGATACCCTCAGAGAGGCTTTCCCCTGCACCCCAATTTAAAAAGCCCCTCTGTAATGTCCACTGGTCACTCTCTATCACATAACCTCCTTTTGGTTTCCGCAGCACTAGTCACTGTCTGAAATCATCTTTTTCCTTAATCTCTTTACTTGCCTATTGTGCAGCCGCCCCCAGAAGAATGTTGGGTCTGTGAGGCCAGAGAGAGTATCTGTCCTGCTTACTGTCATAGGCCCATGTCCAGACACAGCACCGATCCCAGACAGACGCAGAGTTTGCTGTCGTTGACTGGATGGATGGAGGATGAAGGAGAGGGAAAGACCAAAGAGGAGGATACTTGCAAAAGGATAAACATACAGATGAAGGGAATACCATTAAGAATCCAGTAATAAACTCTTATATTTATGACCAACTGCTTTTCTTTTTCTTTTTTTCAAGATTTATTTATTTATTGGGGTGTCTGGGTGGTTCAGTGGGTTAGACCTCCGCCTTTGGCTCAGGTCGTAGTCTCAGGGTCCTGGGATCGAGCCCCGCATCGGGATCTCTGCTTGGTGGGGAGCCTGCTTCCTCCTCTCTCTCTCTCTGCCTGCCTCTCTGCCTCCTTGTGATCTCTCTCTCTGTTAAATAAATGAAAAAAATTTTTTAAAATTTATTTATTTATTTAGGGGAGCCTGAGTGGCTCAGTCATCAAGCATCTGCCTTCTGCTCAGGTCATGATCCCAGAGTCCTGGGATTGAGACCCACATTGGGTTCCCTGATTGGTGGGAAGCCGACTTCTCCCTCTCCCACTCTCCCTGCTTGTGTTCCTGCTCTTGCTATCTCTCTCTGTCAAATAAATAAGGAGAATCTTTAAAGAAAAAAAGATTTATTGGAGAGGAAGCAAGATGGCGGAGGAATAGAAAACTGAAATAGCGTTAGATCCCAGGAGTTCAGCTAGATAGTCATCAAACCAGTGTGAACACCTACAAACCCACCAAGAGATCAGAGAAGAAGAGCAACAACTCTAGGACCAGAAAATCGACCACTTTCGGGAAGATAGGACGTGCATAGAAGTGAGTCCAAAGCAACGGGAAGATCGACCGCAAGGGGAGGGGCCGGCTCCTGGGAAGTGGTGGAGCAGCAGAGCACAAAATCTGAACTTCTAGAAGTCTGCTCCATGGAGGGTCATCACTCTGGAGGCTAAGCGGGGGTGGAGCCCTCGCAGGGACAGTGTGGTCTCAGGTCCCACGGGGTCACAGAAAGACCACAGGTGTCTGAGTGTGGCAGAGCTCGCAGGTATTGGAGCGGGGAAGCCGGCGGCAGAGCTGGAGCCCAGGAGTGAGCTCTCAGCTCAGGGTCACCTTAAACTGTGATCCGAGGTACAGTCGGGCCACTGCTCTTCAAGCAGGGATCGCACAAGTGGCAGATCCGGGGAGACTCACCTTCCTCCTCTGGAGGCAGGAATCTGCTGGGTTTGGAGACTCCAAACAGGCCACACCAGAGACAGAGACGCTCAGTCACAAGCCAGGTGAGCTCGGAGCGCGGCCGGAGACCAGGGACACGGGAGACACTGACGGCTTTTCTCTGCAGGCGCACTGAGGAGCCGCCCGGCTCTCGGCTCCTCCGGCGGAGGCTGGGCGGCCGCCATCTTCATTCCCGCCTCCGGGGCTCGACGGAAAGCGCTCGGGGACCAAAAGCTCCGAGAGCGAACCCAGCGGATGACTCAGCCCGAGCCCTGGCGAGGGCGGCGCAATCCCGCCTCGGACAAAGGCGTTTGAGAATCACGGCAACAGGCCCCTCCCCCAGAAGACCAGCAAGAACGTCCAGCCATGGCCAAGTTCACCCATTAATGAGAATGGTGGAACTTCAGAGTTAGGGAGAAGCGACACATAGAATTCATGGCTTTTCCCCCATGATCCTCTAGTCTTGCAAAGTTAATTTTTTTAATTTTATTTTTTTCTTATTCTATTTTTTTAACTTTTTGTCTTCTAACATTTTTTTAACTATTTTATCTTACCTTTTAAAAAATCTTTTTAAATCTTCATTGTTATAGTCATATTTTATTCCTTCATTGTATTTAACCTTATTTTTTGTATATATACAGGTATTTTTTTTGTAATTTTGGGATATAATTTCTTCTAGTAGATCAAAATATACCCTAAATCTAGCTCCAGTCTTATCATATTCTCTCCTCTTTTTTTCTTTTTCCAACCAACTTATCAACTCCTTTTTTAGAATCTTTTTAAATTTTCATCTTTACAGTCATATTCCAACCCTTCATCACATTTACCCTTAATTTTGTATATATATATAAGTTTTTCTTTCTTTAAAATTTTGGGAGGTAGTTTCTTCTAAGAGACCAGAATACACCCCAAATTGAGTGTGTGGCTCTGTTCTATTCACCAGTCTAAATATATTATATATATGTGTGTGTGTGTGTGTGTGTGTGTATAAATGTGTATATATATACATATATATAAATGTATATATATATATATATATACACACACATATACATATATATATATATATATATATATATATATATATTCCTATATATATATTCCCCCCTGCCTTTCTTCTCTCCCTGGTTTTGGGTCTCTTCTGATTTGGTTAATGTATATTTCTCTGGGGTCTTTGCCACCCTTTTAACATTTTATTCTCTCATTCATGTATTCTTATCTGCATAAAATGACAAGGCAGAAAAACTCATCACAAAAAAAGAAAAAAACAAGAGGCAGTACTGATGGCTAGGGACCTAATCAATACAGACATTGGTAATATGTCAGAACTAGACTTCAGAATGATGATTATCAAGGCACTAGCTGGGCTTGAAAAAGTCATGAAGATGTTAGAAAATCCCTTTCCAGAGAAATAAAATCTCTTTCTGGCTAAATAAAAGAACTAAAATCTAACCAAGTTGAAATTTTAAAAAGCTATTAATGAGGTGCAATCAAAAATGGAGGCTCTTACTGCTAGGATAAATGAGGCAGAAGGGAGAAATAGTAACAGAGGAGACCAAATGATGGAGAATAAAGAAGCTGAGCAAAAGAGAGACAAACAACTACTGGATCATGAGGGGAGAATTCGAGAGATAAGTGATACCATGAGACAAAACAATATTAGAATAATTGGGATCTCACAAGAAGAAGAAAGAGAGAGGGGGCCAGAACGTATATTGGAGCAAATTATAATAGAGAATTTCCCTAATATGGCAAAGGGAAGAAGCATCAAAGTCCAGGAGGCACAGAGAATCTCCCTCAAAATCAATAAAAATAGGTCCACACCCCATCATCTAATAGTAAAACTTACAAGTCTTAGTGACAAAGAGAAAATCCTATAAGCAGCTTGAGAAAAGAGGTCTGTAACGTCCAATGGTAGAAATATTAGATTGACAGCAGACTTATCCACAGAGACCTGGGAGGCCAGAAAGGACTGGCATGATATATTCAGAGCACTAAACGAGAAAAATATTCAGCCAAGAACACTATATCCAGCTAGGCTGTCATTGAAAATAGAAGGAGAGATAAAAAGCTTCCAGGACAAACAAAAATTAAAAGAATTTGGAAACACAAAACCAACCCTACAGGAAATATTGAAAGGCATCCTCTAAGCAAAGAGAGAGCCTAAAAGTAGTAGACCAGAAAGGAACAGAGGCAACAGACACCAACAGTCACCTTACAGGCAATACAATGGCACTAAATTCAAAAGAACAGTAGAACAAATCAATGAAACTAGGAGCTGGTTCTTTGAAAGAATTAATAAGATTGATAAACCCCTGGCCAGACTTATCAAAAAGAAAAAAGAGAAAGGACCCAAATTAATAAAATCATGAATGAAAGAGGAGAGGCCATAACCAACATCAAAGAAATTATAATTATAAGAACATATTATGAGCAACTATACGCCAGCAAATTTGACAATCTGGAAGAAATGGATGCATTCCTAGAGACATATAAACTACCAATGCTGAACGAGAAAGAAATAGAAAACCTGAACAGACCCATAACCGTAAAGAGATTAAAGCAGTCATCAAAAAGCTCCCAACAAACAAGAGCCCAGGGCCAGACGGCTTCCCAGGGGAATTCTACCAAACATTTAAAGAACTAATACCTATTCTCCTGAAACTTTTCAAAAAAAAAAAAAAAGAAAAAAAGAAATGGAAGGAAAACTTCCAAACTCATTTCATGAGGCCAGCATTACCTTGATCCCAAAACCAGACAAAGACCCCATCAAAAAGAATTATGGATCAATATCCTTGATGAACATGGATGCAAAAATTCTCATCAAAACACTACCTAATAGGATTCAAAAGTACATTAAAAGGATTATTCACCACAACCAAGTGGGATTTATTCCTGGGCTCCAAGAATGATTCAACATCTGCAAATCAATCAGTGTGATACAACACATTAATAAAAGAAAGAACAAGAACCATATGATACTGTCAATAGATGTGAAAAAGCATTTGACAAAGTACAACATCCTTTCTTGATCAAAACTCTTCAAAGTGTAGGATAGAGGGTACACACCTCAATACCATCAAAGCCATTTATGAAAAACCCACAGCGAGTATCATTCTCAATGGGGAAAAACTGAGATCTTCGCCCCTAAGGTCAGGAACATGGCAGGGATGTCCACTATCACCAGTGCTATTCAACATAGTACTAGAAGTCCTAGCCTCAGCAGTCAGACAACAAAAAGAAATAAAAGGCATCCAAATTGGCAAAGAAGAAGTCAAACTCTCACTCTTTGCCAATGATGAGACATTTTATGTGGAAAACCCAAATACTCCACTCCAAAACTGCTAGAACTCATACAGGAACTCATAAAGTGTCAGGATATAAAATCAATGCTCAGAAATCAGTTGAATTTCTATACACAAACAACAAGACAGAAGAAAGAGAAATTAAGGAGTCAATCCCATTTACAATTGCACCCAAAATCATAAGATACCTAGGAATAAACCTAACCAAAGAGGCAAAGAACCTATACTCAGAAAACTATAAAGTACTCATGAAAGAAATTGAGGAAGACACAAAGAAATGGAAACACATTCCATGCTCATGGATTGGAAGAACAAATATTGTGAAAATGTCTATGCTACCTTAAGCAATCTACACATTTAATGCAATCCCTATCAAAATACCATCCATTTTTCTCAAAGAAATGGAACGAATAATCCTAAAATTTATATGGAACCAGAAAAGACCCCAAATAGCCAGAGGAGTGTTGAAAAAGAAAGCCAAGGGATGCCTGGGTGGCTCAGTTGGTTAAGCAGCTGCCTTCGGCTCAGGTCATGATCCCAGCGTCCTGGGATCGAGTCCCACATCGGGCTCCTTGCTCATCAGGGAGCCTGCTTCTCCCTCTGCCTCTGCCTGCCATTCTGTCTGCCTGTGCTCGCTCTCTCTCCCTCTCTCTCTCTGACAAATAAATAAATAAAATCTTAAAAAAAAAAAAAAAAAGAAAAAGAAAGCCAAAGCTGCTGGCATCACAATACCAGACTTCAAGCTCTATTACAAAGCTGTCATCATCAAGACAGCATGGTACTGGCACAAAAACAGACACATAGATCAATGGGACAGAATAGAGAGCCCAGAAATAGACCCTCAACTCTATGGTCAACTAATCTTTGACAAAGCAGGAAAGAATGCCCAATGGAAAAAGAAAGTCTCTTCAACAAATGGCATTGGGAAAATTGGACAGCCACATGCAGAAAAATGAAACTGGACCGTTTCCTTTCACCACACACAAAAATAGACTCAAATGGATGAAAGACCTCAATGTGAGACAGGAATCCATCAAAATCCTTGAGGAGAACACAGGCAGCAACATCTTCTTAGAAACATCACAAAAGGTAAGAGAAGCAAGGGCAAAAATAAACTACTGGGACTTCATCAAGATCAAAATCTTTTGCACAGCAAAGGAAACAGTCAAGAAAACCAAAAGACAACTGACAGAATAGGAGAAGATATTCGCAAATGACATATCAGAGAAAGGGCTAGTATCCAAAATCTATAAAAAAAAATTTGTCAAACTCAACACCCAAAGAACAAATAATCTAATCAAGAAATGGGTAGAAGACATGAATAGGCATTTCTGCAAAGAAGACATCCAAATGGCCAACAGACACATGAAAAATTGCTCCACATCACTCGGCATCAGGGAAATACAAATCAAAACCACAGTGAGATCCCACCTCACACCGGTCAGAATGGCTAAAATTAACAAGTCACGAACGACAGATGTTGGCAAGGATGCAGAGAAAGGGGAAACCCTTACACTGTTGGTGGGAATGCAAGCTGGCACAGCCACTCTGGAAAACAGCATGGAGATTCCTCAAAAAGTTGAAAATAGAGCTCCCCTACAACCCAGCAATCTCACTACTGGGTATCTACCCTAAAGATACAAATATAGTGATCCAAAGGGGCTCGTGCACCTGAATGTTTATAACAGCAACGTCAATTGCCAATAATAGCCAAACTATGGAAAGAACCTAGATGTCCATCAGCAGATGAATGGATAAAGAGGAAGTGGTATATATATACACAATGGAATACTATGCAGCCATCAAAAGAAATGAAATCTTGCCATTTGCAACGATGTGGTTGGAACTAGAGGGTATTATGCTGAGCAAAATAAGTCAATCAGAGAAAGACAATTATCATACTGATCTCCTTGATATGAGGAATTTGAGATACAGGGTGGGGAGGGTGTGGGGAGTAGGAAGGGAATAAATGAAACAAGATGGGATCAGGTAGGAGGCAAACTATAAGAGACTCTAAATCTCACAAAACAAACTGAGGGTTGGGGCGCCTGGGTGGCTCAGTGGGTTAAGCCGCTGCCTTCGGCTCAGGTCATGATCTCAGGGTCCTGGGATTGAGCCCCGTATCGGGCTCTCTGCTCAGCGGGGAGCCTGCCTCCTCCTCTCTCTCTGCCTGCCTCTCTGCCTGCTTGTGATCTCTCTCTGTCAAATAAATAAATAAAATCTCAAAAAAAACAAAACAAAACTGAGGGTTGCTGAAGGGTAGGAGGGTAGGGATAGGGTGGTTAGGTTATGGACATTGGGGAGGGTATGTGCTATGGTGAGTGCTGTGAAATGTGTGGGCCTGATGATTCACAGACTGTACCCCTGGGACAAATAATACTTTATATATTAATAAAAATAACTTTTTAAAAAGAGTTATTTATTTATTTGAGAGGGACAGAGAGAGCAAGGGGGAGGGGCAGAGGGAGAGGAAGAGAATCCTCAAGCAGACTCTCTGTTGAGCACAGATGCAGGGCTCAATCCCAGGACCCCGAGATCATGATCTGAGCTGAAATCAGGAGTCTGCCACTTAACCAACTGAACCACCCAGGAGCCCCTGGTCAATTGATTTTCAATGATAGTGCCAACATCATTCCACAGAGAAAGAATGGCCCTTTTCACAACTGGTGCTGGAATGACTGAATAGGAAATGCAGAAGAATGAAGCCAGACCCCTACCTCACACCATACAAAAATTGGCTCAAAATGGATCTTTTTTAAAAAAGATTTTATTTATTCAGTTGAGAGAAAGTGACCATGAGTGAGGAGAGGGGAAGAAGGAGAGGAAGAAGCAGGTTCCCCACTGAGCAAGAATCCTGACATGAGGCTTGATCCCAGGACCCTGAGATCATGACCTGAACCGAAGGTAGATTCTTAACCATCTGAGCCACCCAAATAGGTTTTCTAAGAATTGCTCTTAGAAGGAAACATGACCTTGGATTAAGCAATTATTTCTTAGCTATGTTGCAAAAAGCAGAAGCAACAAAAGAAAAAAATTAGATACATTGGACTCGACAAATAAAAAAAATTTGTGATTCAGAGGCACCAGCAAGAAAGTGAAAAGACAATGCACAGAATGGAAGAAAGTACATGGAAATCACATATCTGAAAAGGATCTGGAATCCTTTTCTAGGATATATAAAGAACTCTTACAGCCAAAAAAAAAAAAAAAGACAAGTAACCCAATTTATTTTTTTATTTTTATCTTTATTGTATTTTTTGAGAGAGAGAGCACGCGCGAGTGAGCCCAGGTGAGGAAAGAGGCAGAGGGAGAAGGAGAGAGAGAATCCCAAGCAGGCTCTGTGCTCAGCACAGAGCCAGACCCCGGGCTTGAAAGGAGGCTCAACATGGGGCTCCGCACATGATTAGACACAGGGGCTGATCTCATGACCTTGAGATCATGATCTGAACCAAAATCAAGAGTCAGACACTCAACCGACTGAGCGACCCAGGTGCCGCTCACACGTAAGTTTTTAAATCTGTTATTGGAAATGGGCAGTGGATGGAAACTAGGGTGTGTGAGCCCCCAAGCTATTTCATAGTACTGCCTCTTTGGGATCCCCCCCACACCATGCCTGACAGGGTGGTTATACCATATATGGATGTAGTAGCACATAGTATTAGTACCAGTGGTTATACGGCACATAGGTAATATAGTGACTGTACCATGTAGTATCAGCAAGAGGGATGTCTTCTTCTTGGTTGTGCACCAACCACCATGCTAAGTGCTTTACAACTATTTTCTCAGCCGATTCTCATTCAGCCAGAGTGACATTATCACTAACCCCCCAATATGGACGAGGGAACTGAATTCCCCGCCCTCCCCCAAAGTTACCCAGCTAGAACATGGCAGAGATACTATTTGGATGCAGGCAGTCTGACCTCAGGGTCTGAGCCTGCCCACCAGGAAGTGGTTTGGAGACCTTGACATTGACCCAGGGTAGCCCAGCAACGCACACCTTGAGACCATCAGAAAGGCTGTGCTGGTTTTTTAAGACCATCACTTTGGCACGGGTTTTCTTTCTTTCACTGCAAAAATCTTACAGACTCGGTAAGGTCAGCATTGTTCTGGTTTCTGCATTTTCCTTGGGGCTACAAATACAAAAGGAAAGAAAGAAAGAAAATCTCACCTCAGCTGTAATTAGAGATGGGAATAAAACATAACCCCAAAACTTGCTGTTCTCAGCAAGGTGGTTGTCATTCCGAAGCAGGTGCCTTCATGGAATGAATATTTATAGAAAATGGTATTTATAGAGTCGTGTGCTGAGCTCACCCATTGTCAAATCTCTGAGAAGAGGTTCCCAGGAATGTTCGAAAAATAAAGTTGCTGAGCCAGTGATGAGTGCAAAACAGAACACTTGAATGGTCTTTTTCAGGAACTGGGAGTCACTCGGAGAGAACTCCCTCAGGTCCCAGGAATCCAGTGGAAAATGCTGGAAAGTCCACATGACCTGGGGTCTTAGCTGCCTGTGAGTAGGACTGTAGTCTGATGGTTAAGGGTTTGTACAGCTGCATTTGTACAATCTGGGCTCTGCCATAGCCCTCCCCAGCCTCAGTTTCCTCTTGCAAAACGGGTACCTCCCACAGAGGAATTGTCTGAGCGTCAAATGTGGAAAATACATGTAAGGAGATTTACAGAAGCTGGTATTTTCAGTGCCACCGCCCCCCCACATCTGTCTGCAATCTTTTCTTTTCTTTTCTTTTCTTTTTAACATATAATGTATTATTAGCCCCAGGGGTACAGGTCTGTGAATCTCAGGCTTACACAATTCACAGTACTCAACATGCACATACCCTCCCCAGTGTCCATAACCCAGCCACCCTCTCTCTATCCCCCACCCCCCAGCAACCCTCAGTTTGTTTTGTGAGATTAAGAGTCTCCTATGCTTTGTCTCCCTCCTGATCCCATCTTGTTTCATTTATTCCCTCCCTACCCCCAACGACCCCCATCCCTGCCTCTCAAATTCCTCATATCAGGGAGATCATATGATAATTGTCTTTCTCTGATTGACTTATTTTGCTCAGCATAATACCCTCTAGTACCATCCATGTCGTCGCAAATGGCAAGATTTTGTTTCTTTTGATGGTTGCATAGTATTCCTTTGTATATATATACCACCTCTTCTTTATCCATTCATCTGTTGATGGACATCTAGGTTCTTTCCATAGTTTGGCTATTGTGGACATTGCTGCTATAAACATTCTTGTGCACATGCCCCTTCGGATCACTACATTTGTATCTTTAAGTTAAATACGCAGTAGTGTGATTGCTAGGTCATAGGGTAGCTCTATTGTCAACTTTTTGAGGATTGTCCATGCTGTTTTCCAGAGTGGTTGCACCAGCTTGCATTCCCACCAACAGTGTAGGAGGGTTTCCCTTTCTCCGCATCCTCGCCAACATCTGTCATTTCCTGACTTGTTAATTTTAGCCGTTCTGACCGGTGTGAGGTGGGATCTCACTGTGGTTTTGATTCGTATTTCCCAGATGCCAAGTGATGTTGGGCACTTTTTCATCTGTTTACACTCCTTAGCTACTTTATTGGAAGTAATGTCCTTCACCAGAGTCCACGAGGAAACATACACTACACACACACACACACACACACACACACACACACAGTAGAACCCTGAAGAACATGGGTTTTAAGCATGCAAGGCCACCTGGAGGGTGGAGGGTAGGAGGCAGGAAAAGCCTCCTACTGGTTTTTTACAGAACAACATTATAAATGTATTTTCTTTTCCTTGTGATTTTTTTTTTTAAGATTTTATTTATTGGAGAGAGCGAGTGAGCATGAGCAGGGAGGAGGGGCAGAGGGAGAGGGAGATGCAGACTCCCCGTTGAGCAGGGAGCTCGAAGCAGGTTTTGATCCCAGGACCCTGCAATCATGACCTGAGCCGACAGCAGAGGCTTAACCCACCGAGACCCCCAGGGGCCCCTCCTTGTGAATTTCTTAATAACATTTTCTTTGCTCTAGCTCCCTTTATTGTAGGAATACAGTGTATCATACATTAGACATACAAAATATGTGTTAACTGACTGTTTATATTATCAGTAAATATTACCCAGTCAACAATTGGTTATTAGTATTTAAGATTTGGGGGAGTCAAAAATTAATATGCAGATTTTCAATGGTGCAGGGGTTCAGCCCAAGGGTACACCCCAAGGGTCAAGTGTACCTATGTTCTCTCTCTCTCGCCATAGAAGCATCAAATGTATAAGCAGAGAGAATGGAATGCAGGGTATTGGCTGGCCCAAGGGTGGGAGAGCTGAGAATCCAGGCAGGTTGGTGAAGCACCCCAGAAATGAAACACAGCACAGAGGGGCGCCTGGGTGGCTCAGTCGTTAAGCATCTGCCTTCAGCTCAGATCGTGATCCCAGGATCCTGGGATTGAGCCCAGCATCAGGCTCCCTGCTGGGCAGGGAGCCTGCTTCTCCCTCTCCCACTCCTCCTGCTTGTGTTCCTTCTCTTGCTGTGTCTCTCTCTGACAAATAAATAAATAAAATCTTTAAAAAAATAAAATAAAATAAAATAAACAGCACAGAGATTGGCATCCAACCCTGGGCTGGAGGGACACAGAAGGGTGGAAGGATGCTAGGGTCCTGGGCCTGGGGCCACCCAGGGAAAGCTGGAGCATGGAGGAGGTGTACCTGCCGGAAATTTGCTCCAGAGAAAAGTAGAAATAACCCACGCTTTTCTTGCCTCCTACCCTCCATTCTCTACCGGTGTTCCCCATTGACCAGACCCAATGGGAAGCCACTGAGAAGGGAGCCTGGGAAATACAGCCTGCAGGGGAGGCCCTCCCACCCCCAAAGCAATGCAGAGCAGAGCAGGGCATGGGAGACCGGCAGACTGAGATTCCGGAGTGGCACCAATGCCCAGACCCAGGAAAGAGAAAGATGGGCTTTACCGTGGTGGTCATAGCACACTTTGAGACTCGTGTTCTGATATGGGGATCGTGCTTAAAGGAGGACACCGGCTGGCAGAGCAGTACTCAGTGCTTGATGCTCAGGACAGAGGGCATGCGGAGCCACTGGTGTGCTCTATCCTATCGGAGAGCAGGCTCACGAAGGGTGTGAGAACTACCCCTCCATTTGCCGGATGAGCGTCTTCTTTTATGAACCTCCTGAAAGCAAATCAAAGTCAGTTACAGGAAGACAGAGTTGAAGTCAGTATAAAGAAGTTCTTTCCGATGCGATGGAAAGGGCTCCTCTGCGAGGCAGTGAGCTCCCCGTCACAGCAGAAGAATCACGAGTGTTCACTCTGCAACTGGTGATTTTTGCCATCTGGACTGGTTTCTGCTTTTGCCACGGAGGTTTCGGTAACACAGCACATCAATTACATTTTTACACTTTCTCTCTTCTCTCCCGGACCCAGGATATCAGTCCCTCAGAGGCAGGAACATGTTTACAGAGTCGCGTGACTTTAAGCTAATGTAATATGTGAAACTCTCGGTTTTTGGTTTTATGAAAAACAAACAAGCAAACCAATCTACCGCAGAAGTTTTCCAAGCGGTCATTTTCCCTGGAACTTTGAATACTTTCAGGTTCGGCTAAGATTGTTTTCTGAACCATTTATTTCAGGCCGGAGAAGGGAAACCATTACATGGAGGAGGCTCACAGGGAGGAAGAAATTAATGTGGACAATATGCAAATAAAAAGCCACAATTGTCTGCTGTGTGCCATTAAAGTGAGCCTCCCTTCCGCGGGAAGCCGCCCGGAACAGCAGCTCACAGCGAGCGGAGAAATACTGTGTAAGTTAATTAACAGTGAATATCCCATTTAATTCGAGAAGCACAATGCATCAGAAATTACATATTAAATAGAATCACAATTATATACAGTTTTTAAAAAAACAGTTCCCTTTTTGGACACTTAATAAACAGAGGAAAAGGCAGAAAAAACAGCAGAGAAAAGAGAAAGGGAAACAGGAAATAGGGAAGACCAACGGGGAACTTCAGAAAGACAAGGAGGCTTTCTTACCCTGGAAGTCAGGACTCCAGTCAATCACCTAATTGTGAGGCCAATAAGTCAGCTGTCCCGGCAAGTCCCCTGAAATGCATCCTTTCCATGTGGGTTTCACGTGACCTGAGATGTATGAGTGGACATTCTTTCCTCGGTCACGGACTGGTGGCACAGGACTGTGTCATCTCCCTGTTCTCCCCGACAGACCACATTACTACACATTCGTGACAGTTCCTCATTTCCTGTTCTTCGGTGCAGCAGGAGAAACTAAGGATGTTTTCTGAGCAACGTGATGGAGCATCATCCCCTTTCCCCCCAGGGCTCACAGTCCTTCCCACCTTGCCTTCCCGGGTTCAACAGCTAAATTCAGTATCACCTGGCCTTGGACTCCGAGGCTTCCCAGACTTCATGAAGACCATGTTCATCCCTTCTTGTTACCCTCATGTTCCACAGTGTACGTAACACTTAATTGAATCCATTAATGACAATAATAAACACAACCACCAGGACCAAGCCTGGGCAAAAACCCAGAAGTCCCGGGATAAGCGTCTAGGCCAGCTGGTAGGGGAAGGAGGGCATAGGGGCGGGGTGGAGGGTGCTCACATGTTCCACACACAATACAGGATGTATCTGCTAACCTCATGAGTCAAGGACGTGGAAGCTGGCTTGGAGAGTATCTTAAAAGATACATGTTTAAAAATTGAAATTTGGTTAGATATTCAAAGTTAAGGGTGACTTTTTTTCCCCTAAGATTTTATTTATTTATTTGACAGAGAGAGACACAGCGACAGGGGAACACAAGCAGGGGAAGTGGGAGTGGGAGAAGCAGGCTTCCCAGGGAGCAGGGATCCTGATGCGGGACTCGATTCCAGAACCCCCGGGGATCATGATCTGAGCCGAAGGCAGATGCTTAATGACTGAGCCATGGCGTCCCATTAAGGGTGACTTATGCATTAGCTCACTCTGTTTGGTCATCCATTCCTTTTTTCATTCAATGAATGTTCCTTCTCTGATCTGATAATACTAGACACAGTGCTTAGCACAAGCTGATCAGCGGTCGGTATCACCATGTCCTTGCTATTGGTGGGGAGGCTGGGACTCAGCCATTTGTCCTCTGTCATGCGTGCGGCCAGTAAAAGGTGCCAAGCCTCCAACCCAGGTCCTCATGTACTTCCTGCTATGCAATACTGTGGGCTGGGATCCATCTTCCCCTTCAACCTGAAGTTCAGACCCTCCACATTGACAGGATGAGGCAGAAAGCAGACAACTCTAAAAGCCACTTTGGAAATTGACAGAGAAAGGGACAGAAAAGCAAATTTTCCCAGGGTAGGGAACCAGAGTGCTGACAGCAAACAGAAGGCACATCAGACGGAATCCTAAGGAGAATTTCATTAAGAGGGAACCAAGTTAGAACCAGCAAGGGCTACCGAGGCACCTGGAGATAGAGAGAATGGAATGTCACCCCCTCCACCGAACCTGTAGACACAAGGGCAGGAAGGAGTGTTCCCAGGGCCTGAGGCACTGGAGCGTGGCCATTGCAAAGGCTCCTCCTTGACCAGACATTAGTCAGGCTCTTCCTTGACCTCAGTTTCCATCCTGTCTTTGGCCTGCCAAGCCCAGTGTTAGCAAAGAATCCTGCTAAGTCCGTTTAGGGAGAATCCCTCGACCCTTGGTGTCTGATCAAATTCCCCATTCCCCACCTTGACGTCTGCAGCAAGAAGCTTCCACCTGGATGGCTCCTCTGGGCAGGTTTCCACCCACCACCCCATCCAGCTGTAAACCCTCTGCTGTCTCTACTCTATTCGGAGGTTAGCTCAGAGCCTCTCTCTTATTACCAACCCCCCTTTTTAAAACATTGGGTAAAATTGTGCTTTTTCAAAAAAATTTTATTTACTTATTGATTGATTGATTGATTTTTAGAGAGAGAGAGAGATCGGCAGGGGAGGGGCAGAGGGAGAGAGAGAGAGAATCCTAAGCAGATCCTCATGGCCAGCATGGAGTCTGACACGGGGTTCAATCTCATGACCCTGAGATCACAGCCTGAGCTGAAATCAAGTCAGATGCTTAATGGACTGAGCCACCCAGGTGCCCCTCCTATTGCCGTAGTCTTAAAACAATCCTGTCAGGATGATTTCTTTTTAATAAGATGACCTGGCAGGAGCTGTAGTCCTGGAAGGGAGCAGCCACTGACGGACCCTCAGCCCAGAGCACGGAGTGTGTAGGGAGAAGAAATGACCCAACCTGTCCCCTCCCGCCTCCCACTGGCTACAGCCAGCAAGAAGTCCTAGGAGAGAGAGCCCAGGTGGTGTCCACCAATGCCAAACTTCTGGGATCTGGAGAGCCTAGAAAACGGAGGTAGGGGGTAAGCAAATGGGGAGTAACCAGCGCACCCTCCTTGCCCATGGGTGGCATAGTTGATGGGGTCAGAATTCTTTTTTTCCCCTTACGATGTTGAGAAATCTCTGAGATGAATGCAAGAGGAAGTGTCAGGGGTGGGAAGAGGACATGGTAGGAGGACAGTATGGGTATCAGCCCACCACGGGGGTCAGTGGGAGTGTGCAGGGAACAGGGAATCGACACACAGAGCAGGCCAGCCAAATCTCTAGACACCCAGGAGGTGACCATAAAAAGGACTTTGCTCCAGAGTGAAGGTCAAGAAGGCAGAGAAGAGGTTTGGCGGACAGACGTGACTCCATAGCTCTCACCCACGTTCAAGAAAATCCCAAGAAGCAAGAGGCGACTGTGCCCCTCAATCTGCTAGATGAGAAATGGTCACTTGACAAGCTACACACCTTTCCCATCCTCTCCCATATCTCTCAATCATGTCCCTGGCTGTTCTGCACAGGCTTCAGTGTCTTTGTCAAAAGCAAAAGGATGGGGACACCCAGCCAAGGCCACCTACATTTTGCCTTCAGCCCCCAGACTTCTCAGACACCCTGGCGTGTGGAATTCCACTGCAGAGCCCTTAGGGGACTCACACAGGCTCCACCCAGAACCTGGTGGTGCGGTTAATGCCCCTGGGCTGTCCTTGACCAGTGGGGTGCAGGAACCCACACACAAATGTGTCCACCTATTGTTTCCTGGGTGGACAGTTCTTAGACACATTACAGGGCTCCTCAGAGGTTCCATGGGATCAACCATGGCAGTCACCCCTGCGTTGGTGAACTTGAGGGTACATCCCTCTGATTTCCTGTCCCACACCCCATCCTGCATTCTTATTTCCTGGAATCACATGTATTACATAACTTGGAAGAGAAAAATACAAAGCTTTCCAGTTGAGCTCAGCCTTCCGGGAACCAACCACATGGGAACGGCCTGGCCTTGAGTACACAGACTCATAATCCAAGATTCCCTGTCAACAAATATGTCTTTATTCCCAAAATGCTGCCACTCGTGAGTCTGAGGGATTAAAATAAGAATGGACTCCAAACTAGTTAGGACTCAATTGTTGCAAGTGAGAGAACCAGAAATCACACTGACTTTAAGCCAATAGCTTGGAGAAGAGAAAGGAAGAGGAATGTACTGGCACATCGTAACCATCTCCTGCAAAAAACTTTTGAGCTTACATCCTCCCCCAGTTAGCAACAAAGAAGAGAGAGGACTTCTCGCTCCTGGCAACTGTATAAAAATACCAGGGAACAATTCTGATTGGCTCTACTTGGACGACACGCCCACCCTTTCAGCCAATCATGGGAGCCAAGGAATCGGCACTCTGATTGGCTAAATATGGGTTATATGCCCACGCTTGGGGGGTGGGTTTCTCAGACTGGCAACTTCAACGGAAGCTCCTGGAAAGGATTGTGGGCAGGAACAGTTTCCTTAAAGGAAGGTGCAGCCGATGCTAGTGGTGTTCCAATCATGTTGCTCAGGCCTCAGTATCTGCAGTCCTGGGTCGGAGGGCTTTGCCTTAGATGGACAGGGGATGTTCTGTCCTGCTGCACAGCGGGCTGGAAGTGTGGGCTGATGAGCCCTGCGAGCAGCTGTCAGCCAATACGCGCCAGGAATGTTGTGTAAGTACCCTGTCTGCCCCACCCCTTGCGCAGGAAAGCTCTCCGGGGTGTGTTCGCAGCGGTTTCCGAGAGTCCCGGTGTATAAAGCTCCAGCCACCCTCGGACGTGGCTGACTTTGTCTGTGCGGTGGGGACCCCTTCCCTCTGCTGTCTTGCTTCCTCCTCCCAATCAGTATTTCCGCACTTTTCCAAATTAGCTACTTGAACTTGAATCTCAGCCTCTTGGGAAACCCAGACTAAGGGGGGAAAGATGGGTAGGGGCGAGGCTATCAATTTACAAGAGGGACAAAACAACAGTTGTCACCTACAGCCCTGCTCCCTCATTGACTTGTCCTCTGCGTCATCTTACGTCAGGCGTCTAACAGGCAGAGCCTGGGTCCTGGACTCAGGTGAAGGGGAGGAGCCTCAGATATTCACAAGGGGCAGGATATGGGGGGAGGGGAGCATCTTCTACTTGTGGATTGCAGCTTGGAGGAAAAGGGAGCCTGGAAGCTGCTAAAACTTGACACAGACAACAAATATATACAAAGTGCGACTCAAACAAAATTACACACACACACACACACACACACACACACGTATGTGTATATACGATACACGAGCTTTTCCTTCTCAAAGTTTATGGTGCACTTGTAGAATTTAAAATAAAGCTGCCTCAATCACCCATTGCCAGACACCCAGCTCGGTGCTAACGGGTTTCTGTGTTCGTGGACACCCCATTTCCTACTGTTCCCTCCAGGGGCCCATTGTTCCAGCCATCTGGAGTTCTTCCTGGACTCAACCACTGCCTCATCCTCCAGCCTTTGTACACCCGCTGTTCCCTCTGCGTGAGCTCCCCTTCCTTCTGCACCTGCCTACAGGTCCCTGCTTATCCTTGCAAATAGCCCAGATATCAGCCCCCAGTCGCTGTGTGTCATGAGCAGGTAAGCTTTACGCCGGTGTGCCAGGGAAGTTTAGCGCTCGAAAAAAAAAAGAAATGGGTTCTTGAAATGTACCATGACCACAGAGTAAAAAGGGAAAATCCCTGGGAAGCCTGAGATGTGTATGTGACTGATAATAGCAGTGAGCCTGAATCCAGTACTTACTCCAGTGCCCCAGGCACCGTGCTAAGCCCTCCGCACGCAATAACTCCTTAAATCCTCCCTGAGACCCAGACCCTCCTTGGCAGACTCTGTTGGAAACCCCATTTTGTAGCGGAGAAAAGCAAGGCACAGAGAGTCTTGGTAATGCACTCAAGGTCACACAGCTGGTAAATGGTAGACACAAGACTTGAACTCCGAGGTTTACACCTGATATCATTACTACACGCTGTGCTGAATGAATGATTGAATGGATCAACAAAACCAAACCGACGTAAGATCCAGAGAGAGGACAGCCCTGCTGCATCACGCAGGGCCATCTGGGTCAGTCTGTGCAGTGGAGGACAGAGCTACGGGGACAGGTTGCTCAGGGGGTCGGGCTGGAGGCTGCAGTCCATGATGTGCTTCCCCCCCACTGCCCCCACCCCACCCCCACCCAATGAGGCAGACTCCCAGGAACTGAGCATTCCTCCCTCCCCTGGGTCCCCACAATATGGGGCCACGTCCGCTCTCCCCTTATCTTATCCATATTGCAACTGCATGTGCACGTGTCTGTCTCTCCCACTTCAGATCCAGGCTGGGCTTCACTCAGACCTTTTTGGCCAGGACTGATCTGCCCTGACTAGAAATAATCCACTTTTCTCGAAGAAAAAAAGAGGAACAGGATTTGAGACCCCAGCAGCCCTGTGTGAACAAGGCCAGACCCCACTCCAGGAGGCAGCAAAGCAAGAAGCCGTTGCTGGCAGGAGGTCAGAGCAAGACCAGCTGCCCAGCTGACAAGGTAATGACCAGCCACTTGCTCTTTCTCCCCAAGTAGGGGCAGGCCTGGGCCTGGAGTCCGAGCTTCCATGGGACATAAGGGGTCCCTGTATCCAGGATTGTGGAAGGCCAGACATCTTGTAGAAGAGTGCAGAGGTGATTTTGACCAGGGCGATGTGAGTTCTGAGAGAATGTGTCTGAGAGTGCTACCAGATGCTCTGTTCCAGTGGAAAGTGTGCTGTGATCGATTAGCGATGTCTGCCATCAGTATAGGATGAGAAGTGGAGGCCTGCATGCTCTGTGTTCATTGTCCCAGTTAGCAGGGCTGTGGGAGAAGGGAGCTGGGCAGATTATTCGCAATAATAGCAGCTGCCATCTATTAAGCACTTAGAATGTGCCAGAAATGATGTAAAGTGCTTTTCATTTGATCTGCAAACCAACTCTGGGAGATAAGTGCTGTTTTTGCCCCTTCTTTAGAAGATCAGTTCCATGGGGCACCTGGGAGGCTTGGTCCGTTGCGCATCCAACTTTGGGTTTCTGCTCGGGTCATGATCTTGGGGTCATGAGATTGAGCCCCACATCTGTACCAGGCTCTGCTGCTGGGCGTGGAGACTGCTTGAGATTTCTTTCTCACTCTGCCCCTCCCCCACTCTCTCTTTCTCTCTCTCTCTCTCTCTCTCAAAAAAAAAAAAAAAAGGTCAGGGGCGCCTGGGTGGCTCAGTTGGGGAAGTGTCTGCCTTAGGCTCAGGTCATGATCTTGGGGTTCTGGGACCCAGTCCTGTGTCGGGCTCCCCGCTCCGTGGGGAGCCTGCTTCTTCCTCTGCCTGCCGCTCCCCTAAAATTGCTCTCTCTTTTTCTTTCTCTCTGACAAAAAAATAAATAAAATCTTAAAAAAAAAAAAGGTCAGTTCCATGAGGGCGGTGATTTTATTTATCTGGGTTGCTTAGTGCTGTATCCCCAGCCCCTGGCAGAGTACCCAGCAGGCACTCAATTAAGCATTTGCTGTTGAGTGGATTAACTCATTTTACAGCTGAGGAGACAGAGGCCCAGAGCAGCCAGTAACTCACCCAAAGTCACACAGCTAGCAAGTGCTGGTAAGCTAATAAGTCGTGCAGGTAGGACGGCGTCTCTTGTGGAACTTTCTGAGATGATGGAAATATCCTGTAACCTCCCCCGTCCATTACAACAGCCACTAGCACGTGGCTATGTGGCACACTTGAAACGTGGCTCCAGCAACTAAGAAACTGAATTTTTAATTTTATGTGATCTTAGCTA
Organism: Enhydra lutris kenyoni; assembly: GCF_002288905.1. Lineage (NCBI taxonomy): Eukaryota > Metazoa > Chordata > Mammalia > Carnivora > Mustelidae > Enhydra > Enhydra lutris. Next base: position 18,728,089 of record NW_019154114.1, read on the forward strand.
ATTGTAATTGAAATGGCCATGTGGGGCTGTTGGTGGCCGTCTGGGCACAATGCAGTTCTAGAGCCCGAAGGCTGGCTTGCCTCCCCTAGATGGATCCCCAATGCGGGCAGGACTCAGAGCGTGGTCCCGGAACTCCGCAGATGCGCTCAAATGCATTGGGACGTTTCCAGTGATGGTTCCACCAGGGAGGACAGGGGTGTAACCAATGAGCGGACATCCCAGCAGCTGCGTTTGTGCTCTTCCGGCTGCAACAATTCTGGGAAGGCTTTTGTCTGTGTTGTCTAATTTTGCACAGGGGAAGTGTGAAGATTCCGAAGGAGGATAGAGTCATCAGGGCTACCTGCTGGCCTTGGACCCAAACCAGGTTAGCAAACCTGAAAACCCGAGCATTTCATGTTAACCTATGGCAGAAGGGGAAGCACGTGGGGCATCTGGTGTGCCACGGAGGAGTTGGACTGCGGGCAGCGCTAGCTGAGTTAGGGACCTCTGTGGTAAGCGGCAAGAGCCAAGGCAGAGTCGGCTCCGGGTGAAACCGTGACTGCAGGAAGCTTCCTGGACGTCTTATCTGTGGCACCTGCTTCCCCTGCCACCTTGTCCCTACCTCTGTCAGGCGGATGGTATGTTTCCTTCCCTCTAGTCACAGCAGGATCTGGAGAAAGTGCCCAAAGCTGATGAACACTACTAAGGTGTCTATGACGAATAGGATGTGTCCACTTCCCGACAATTTCTATTTTGACAGGAAGCAGGGGCTTGGGCCAAGAACAGCTCCCCAGAGGGGGGTCAGCCTCAGCAAAAGCTCAGATGCAGGCAGAAGTAGACGGTGGGCCCCACGGAAAGTGCTGGTCATGCACGATATCATTTAACTCCGTCTCAGAGTGTGGAGAGCAAGTGCTACCCCATTTGGAAATGGGGAACCTGAGGCACGCTGAAGCTAAGTAGCCAGTCCAGTTCGCAGCTGGGGACCAGGGGTCTGGCCAGGGCTCGGATCCAGGGAGAGCCGGTAGAGAAAAACGCTGGGGATGAGAGGGAAGGAGGAAGTGCCCCTTGGAGGGAGGCATTTTTTTCTTTAATCTGAGATGAGGGTTTGAGGACCCAGAGGCTGGGGCCGGGCTCCTGCAACGGCTCTACCCATTTGCTGGCCTGATCCTCCAGAAGCATCTGTTGCTTCTTGCCCTCAGGTCTGAATAGTTACAGACTTACGAGGGCAAGAATTCCACTTGACTTCGGGATCCTGGTTGGCCCGTGGGCCTGCTCCTTGATGCCGGGCTGCGATTTTTCTAGATTACTCAGCCTTTGGGAGGGAAGCTGGGCCAAGGACAAACCCTTGGTGAGAAGAACAGACTGTTGAGAGAACAGGCCCACCTCCTCTGCCCTCCCTCCTCCTCCGGGAGGCTGGGGAGCCTGCAAACTCCCTGCAGGGGTGCGGGGCTGGCTGAGCTGAGCCTTCTCTCCATCCGCCCCTGCCAAGCCCAGCGGCTCTTGGGGAGCCTAGCTGGCAGCTCACTGACGCCTTTCCCTGCCTCCCCTTCTTACGGGTGGTGACCTCCTGGCAACCAGAAGGTCAGCGCCAACTCAGGAGCCTGAAAAGAAAACAGCTGGCAGCCCCTTCAGCAAAACTTCTAACGCTCTGGTTAACTCTGGGCACGACCCACAATGGCACGGGGGCCTTGTCCTGCTTCCTGCGCTTGCTATCTGCATGGTACTGGATGTGCTACGCAGTCCTTCAGGGCCTCTGCTTCCTCATCTGTAAAGTGGGGAGAACGGGAGCACGGACCCTGAAGGCTACCCCGAGGACGATGCAGGCCACTGAGGGAGTGGGGCACAGGGTCTGTGCGTTACCCACCATTCACCTGGGCCTCACTTGCCTGTGCCCCTCCCCTCCCACAGAAGGATTCGACCTTCTGTGAATCCAAATGACCTGTTCTTTACCAGGGGACCCTCTGCTGTGACGTAGTTTTGAAGTATGGAGAAGAGAAGTGACATGAGCCTCGCCTGAACCTCTTTGGTGACAGTCTCACCTGCCCCATCTGGCCAGCCATGTCACAGCTCCACACTCAGGCCCCACACTTGGGGTTTAACGCTCTGAGATGGTTGTCTTGAAATTCTTAATAATTCTGTTTTGGGGGTTTGGGTTGTGTAAGTGAGGCCGAGTGGGACAATGGAGCGTGTGCTGGTGGGCTTGGTTCAGAGGTTTCCGTCCCTGTCACGCAGTGGGGACCTGGGCACAGGTGCAGGAAGACTTAGAGCCAAGCCTCTGGGCCCTGCCCACCAAATTACATGGCCCCAGGCGCTGTGGGGGTCTGTATGTGCCCCACAAGTACACTGCTCCCCACGCCCCGCAAGGCACACGGCACAAAACAGTCAATAAAAATTGCCAGGACAGATCAAGAGAGATGGCAAAGAAAGGGAGTAGCTTTTTCCTGCTTTCTGATCAAAGGCCCCACATTTTCATTTTGCCCCGGACTCTGCAAACAAGGTAGCTGGCCACGGTTCCATCTGATGCACGAATCTCAGACGTGTCAGGGGATGGCCACTAGGACAGCTTTGTTGATTAGAGTCTTATCAGTATGTACTTCTCTGGCCCAGCAACTCGGTGTTACCATTAGAGACGTGCACATGGGCGTGTGTGTAAGAATGTTCACCCTTGTTCTTTCTAATAGTGAAAGCAGCCAGATGCCCCACGGTGAGGGAGGGTCCCGCACACGATCAAGGTGGAGGGCTCGGATGCCACTGTCGGAAGCGTATCGCAGGAGAGAACTTACTGGCATGAGAAAAACTCATGATATTTGCAAAAGAGGAAAAAAGGCAGTTAGCAAAGGGCCTGTACCATATGACTTCATTTGCATAGCTGCATGGGGATTATATGCCTGGGGAACATACTGGGCTGATTTACACCTAAGTACTGACAGCTGTTCTCCTTGGGTGGGCGCTTTTCTTCCCTTTCGTGGGTGTCTGTGTTTCCAACTTCCGTGCAAGGAGTGCACCTCACCTTTACCATGGCCCAGAGGCACGATGGTGCAGAGGGCAAGGTTAGTTTCGACCTGCAGAATGTGGGGCCCGACTGCCTGGGTTCAAACCCCAGCTCTGCTCCCTATAAGCTCTGTGACCTTGGGCAAGCGATTTCACATCTCTGAGCCTCATCTTCCCCATCCGTAAACAGGGAAAGTAACAGTACCTGTTATAAGGGCAGGGAGCTTAGAGCCATGCCCAGCACATAGTAAGCTGTATGTAGTGGGGTTATTTTCATAAAGAAATTATGTAAGAGAAAAATCTGAAAATGCCACAATATTAACAATGATTATTTTGGATGGTGCAGAAGTAAGTGGTTTATTTTTCCTTTTGGACGTTTCTGTCTTTCCCAAGTTAAGCATGCACTTCTTTTATAACGTGAAGGAAAATATTAAAGAAAAAAGAGGTGAAAAGGTGGTATGCTAAGTGCTGGGGAAAACAGGATGAAGTCAGGTTAGCCACCTCTGCATGCTTTTCAGGCCAAGATCAGGAGTGGATTCTGGAGCTCGTCTCTGGCCCTTATTTCAGACGTCCCATCATATTGTGTACCTTCTCATTCATAAAGGATCCAACAGCTGGTGGACAGACGCTAATGCCAAATGATAGAGTCTCACGATAAAATACTGCAGCTAAAACTCTCAGATAGATAAATATCCGTACACATGCGGAGAAACATACAGATATTGTAACTACTTGTGTCATATCTATGCTTCTATTTACTTTGTATATAATATGTATATATAGCGAGAGGGACTCTTTCACTACAGCTATTACAAAGAGTACTTGCCACCCACAGCCCCCAAATATAACCCCAAGAGACTGACCATGATATGATAATTGCTCATTTACTTGTTTTCCTCCCTTCCTAAAATTCCTGAATATGTCTTCTTTCTATCCTTGGCATGTACCACAGTGCCTGGCACATAATAGAAGTTTCCTAAAAGTCTGCTGAATGAATGAATGGATGAATGAATGAATGCGTTCAAGTAATAGCAGAGACTCATGGGTCAAGATACAGACATAGAATGAGATGTGGGATTAGCTGTTTTGCCGTGGAGATGGGTCAAGGGAGGGTCAAAGATGAGCGAGTAAGACTTTAAAGATGAGGCCCGAGTAAAGTACTGGAGGGTGACCGTGTGCTTGTCCCCACAGAAAAGGGAAAAGAATTGAAAGAAGAGTGGGACTAGCGTTCAGAGGACCCTGTAGGTGGTTCCGGGGTTCCTTTTACCCTAATTCCCTTTGAATTAAAAAGATACTTTCTGTACTTTCATTTCTCCACAAATTAAGGATATTTAATACAAATCCCAATTATCAAAAGTGAAATTTTTTTAAGTGCCATAAATGTAATGCTTTTCAGAAAGCAGGGCATGAATGGGCGGTGGGCTCAAACAGGCACCGATGAAACGTCTCTCCCAACAAGGTGAGAGAGCTTACCCAGGCGAGCTTACACCACCTGAGTGCAGGCCTTATTTTGCACCAGAGGTGACAGAGAGCCACCACCACCCCACCCCATCCCCCACCCCAGGGCAGGCAGCCTCTGGGGACAGGTGCTCCCTGAGAGTCCCGGAGTCCAGGTCCAGGCTGCTCAGGGACCACATGGTTCCTCGCTGGGAATTAGGCTATGGAAGGTTCCTGAGTTGAGTGTTGTGTGTAGCAGAGAAAGGACAAAGACAAGCCTTGAGTATTTGCCTGGACATGCTAAATCCCCATCCCTAGTTTTCTTTTCTGTCCTGGCCCAGCTTTGCAGCCCTGAATCCTTTCCAGAGAAGGCAGGGAGTAGAAAAACAAGGAGAGAGAGGGCATTTTGTTTGTTTTTGTAACAGCTTTTTTGGGATAGAATTCACATACCATAAGTTTGCCCTTTTAAATTGTACAGTTTAAGGGGGTTTGGTATATTCAGTTCTACAACCACCAACAGCATGGAATTTTAGGACATTTGCATCACCCAAGAAGAATCCCTTATACTTTAACCGTCACCCCCACACCCCCCAACTCCTCAGACCCACGCAACCACCTGCCTACTTTGTCTCCATGGACTTGCCTGTTCCGGACCCTTCATATAACTCAAATCCTACAATCCGGGTCCCTTTTGTGTCTGACTTCTTTCACTGAGCCTAATGCTTTCCAGATTCATCCATGTTGTGCAGACGATGTCTGGGTGATGCTTAAATTCACTGGTCCCGCAGACATGTACTGGTTACCGAGCACCTACTGTGTGCCAGTCCTGTGGGCCCGGCCAGGAATAAGAGCGACAGTAAACTCTTTCCTGGAAGGTTTCTAGTGGGGAAAAGAGAAAATACGCCAAGTGAATCAGAAAGTGGCTTGTGATATTCCACTGTGCTGAGAGCTGCGTGAAGTGCAAAGCTGGTTGTGACCAGAGCAGGAGTTGGGGGGTGGGGAGGGAAGTGTCCTTACCTCGAGGGGCCAGCGGGGGCCTCGGCTTGGGGTGAGCGCGGCGTACTGATGAGCTCAGCCTGGGAGGAAGTGCGGGAGCCAGGAGGCTGCCGCGATGACCCCTAGGGCTGCGCCCGAGACCGTGGCGGACCCCAGCGGGCGTTCCCAGGTGCGAGCGGGAGCGAAGGCGGAGACGAGGGCCTGCGGCCGACGGCGGGCGCCCCCACCACCGACCCCGCGCGCTGACCCCCTCCCGCCAGCGCCCACGCACCGCCCCTAGCCCGGGCCCAGCGCACCACCCTCCCTTTCGACCCCGCGCGCCGCCCCCTCCCCCTGCGCGCCGCCCCCCCCCTCCTGGGCGCAGGCCCCGCCTCGCCGCCGCCTGAGCCCACCTCCTCGCGGCCGCCGCCATTGGCCGCGCGCGCCGCCTCCGCCCTCGGCCTCGCACTTCCTGGCGGAGCCATGGCTGCGCAGCCGGCCGGCCCCAGGACTCCCGCGACCCGGCCCCGCCGCCGCGCCCGCCCGGTCCCGCCGCCGCCAGGGGTCCCCGCGCCGCTCCCGTAGCGCGCCCTCCAGGTGGGCCTCGGCGCGCGTCGGGGGGTCGGGGGGTTGGGGGACTGGGCCGGGGGCGCCCATCCTGGCGAGCGGGGAGCCCCGGCCGCGCCGCCCCCTCTCCCTGCGGGCGTCCCTGGGCGCCGGGGGACGCGGCGGGAGGGGGAACCGCAGGTGAGACAGGTGCGGCCTGCGCGGCCCGGCCTGCGCGGCCCAGGTGAGTGTCCCCGCGTCCTGCCGCGGGCGCCGGCCGGGCCGCGATCCGACTCCGCCTCCCTCCGCCGCCCCGCCGCCGGCTCGAACCTGCCCGGCGGCCGTTGTGCCGACAGTTCGGCCGGGGGGTGCGGGCGCGGGTGCGGGTGCGGGCGAGCGGCCGCGGCGCCGCGAGACCCGGGGCTGGTGAGTCGCTGCGGCGTCCGAGTCCGTTTCCCGATCGCTGGGGTCGGCCGGTTCAGGCTAGAAGCCGGGAAGCGTCTCGCAGAGCAGGCTCCCCGGGGACCCTCCGTCCGGATGTCGCCTCTGTTCCCGTGTTTACTCAAAGACCTTTTAACGCGGAACCGGGGATCGCCCCTGCCCCTGTGGATGGCCTTGACCCCTTCGTCTGCCTCCGGGAAGCACGGGAGGCGGCTGACACCCAGCGCTCCTGCGCGCGTTGGCCCCGAACCGCTTGCCCCGAGACAAAAGGGAGCCTCCAGCAGGGGAAACTCTCCCAAGAAATCTTGGCCTAGAAACGAAAGCTTTCATCGCAGAGAGGGAACCTGAGCCCTGGATGGCTGCAGGGGTGGTGGGGAGAGAGGGACCTGCTGCTTTCTGGGGTGTGACCTTGGGTGGGCCTCTCTAGCACCTGAGCCCGGGCGTCTGCGGTGATCGCGCACCTGTCTCAGAGAGTGAAGGTAGAACGGCCAGCAGGCACTGTGTGAATGTTGGCTTCCTGCCCTTCCCTCCTGAACCCCCTAGCAGCCCCCAGGCCGTTAGGTCAGAAGGGACCGGGGTGCTACAGCTGGCCTTTGCCACAAAGTTGCAAGTTTGTCAAGAAAAATCTAGTTGCCCTTTCCTTTCCTCAGGGAGCTGGACAGGATGCACTGTGCCCCAGGTTACTCCCTTGGGAATGCTGGAGGCCCCCTCCCACCTCGGTGTGACCCCCATTATCTTGACACAGTGCTTGCTTCTTGTGACATTGTTTTATTAGCCAGGGCTGTTTGTTCAGTAGGTAACAAATGGACTCTTTGTAACTCAGAGAAAAGGGGGAAAAAATTCCTTCTTAAACCCAGTCTGTAACTTGTGCCCATGTAGCTGGCGTAGTCCTTCCTCTGTGCTCCTACACCCCCACCCCCGTCCCCCAAAGCCTGGCTCTGTGCTATTATTAGTGAATTAGTTGGCATTTCGAAGCGGGAAGAAACTCCTGTGTTGCCTGATACTCCAGCCCATCCCATAGAGATGATTATGAGGTCTAGAGAGGTGACTGTAACTGTTCAATTTTATACTGGACCTTCTAGGCAGGACGTACTGCCTGTAGGCATGTTTTTTTTTAAGATTTTGTTTATGTGACAGAGAAATCATAGGCAGAGGGAGGGGGAAGCAGGCTCCCCGCCGAGCAGAGGGCCCGATGCCAATCCCAGGACCCTGGAACCATGACCTGAGCTAAAGGCAGAGGCTTTAACACCCTGAGCCACCCACGCACCCCACTTTTTTTTTTTTTTTTTTAAATGGACAGGCAGGGTAGTTTGGGGGTTGAGAGCAAGGACGCCTCCCTGGGTTGTAGTCCCACCCCTCTGCTCCTTCCTGACTGTGTGACACTGGGCAAGTGACCATATCGCTATCAGCTTTCTCCTCCGTAAACAGAATAGTAGTTCTGGCCTCCTGAGGGTTTGGGGGGCATTAAATCAGTGAAGACCTAGGAGTGCACTTGTAGGAAAACCCCTGTGTCTAGAATGTGACTGTATTTCTTCTGTGGCTGTCATCACTGCATCACAGCCTGGCCTCCGCTGTGATATTTTAAAAGTAGGAGACTCCTGAACCCTGGGCCACAGTGAGCAGAGCTTGTGGGTAAAGGGCGCACGTCTGCCCGCTTTGAAGCTGGACGGGCTTAGGTTGGATTCCCCGCCGTTTACCAGCTTTGTGACCTGGAGCCCAGTGTCCTCACCTGTGAACGGGGATGCGACCTTAGCCCGGCAGCGGAGTAGTTGGGCTCAAATGAGATCACACACATACATCCCTTAGCCGAGTTCCTGGGTCCCCGTCCAGGCTTTGAAATGGTAACTATTGTCATTATAATTTGGATCCAGCCCAAGTCTTCCAAGAAGAAGGCTTCCTCTGGATCCAGCAGATATTTGTGGGACAAGGCCTAAAAGACGCGACGTCAGGTTTTAGTTTATAAATGATCAAAGTTAGATGCTCCATTTGCTCCTCATTCTAACCTGATTTTTTCCAACTCTGTGTCCGAGAGCTCTTGACAGTGTATGGTCTTCTCTCCCTCTTTCCTCCTGTGGCAGCACCCTGGCTGTCACTGAGGTCCGCTGGCCGAGCTATGATTAATGAATGACCTAGGGTTTGGTCTCGGAGGCTCAGAGATCCTGTTCTTGTTCCAGGGCTGCGGTCTCTTCTATGATGGAGGGAAGCCGGCAGACGCGAGTGTCACGGCCCTACAAGATCAGCGAGTCCTCCAAGGTCTGTGAGTGGGTATTCGCCGCGTGCGCAGGTCGCCTTAGCAGTATGGTGTTTTTCTGATGAGTTCGTGCCTGACAGACTGATTTTCTGTTCCTTCTCGGGGTGGTGGTAATCTCCTTAATGATGAATCGGGGGAGGTAGCAGGGACACGGAATGGAAAACGTGCCCTAAACTCAGAGGGGTAGGGGGTGGAGGGGGGGGACATTAGAACTGCACCTTGACCCGTTAGTTGTTTTCCTCAACCTGAAGACGTGGCTGGGACGGAAGAAAAGCCGCGGGATGTCTGTCCCCACATGGGGCTCAGAAAACTCCCAAGGACATATCCATTGACAAGCCAGTCACCCACCTCATGGTGGGGGCAACACGTTGCCTACCTGGCTGTTAAGGGCCCAGAATCTTCCCCCAGTCATGACCTGCTGGGACCCTACGAGCAAGTGAGGGTGGGTTCCCCAGGGCGGGCTACCAAACGGTGTTGCACTGGCCATATCAGGATCACCCCGGGAGATGGTGAGGGGAAAGGTATGGAATTAGAAATGCATATGCCCCACTCCATCCCTAACTGGCTAAATTAAAATCTGAGAGTAGGACCTGGGAATCTATACCATCAGTAGACTCTTCGGACGGCTCGGAGCAGCCCCTGTCCCCCAAAGTACTAGATGTAAGGATTGGGGGATTGGTTTGCAAGGCAGTCTCTGTTTACACCTGTCCCTCTATAAATATTGACAACACCCTATTTTTCTCTGAAAGTGGTTCTCTTGGAGATTAATAAATGCTATGGTTACCTTAGATCATGCATTTTCCTTTTTTTTTTTTTTTTAAGAGATTTTACTTATTTATTTGACAGTGAGAGAGTATGCACAAGCAGGGGAGAGGGAGAAACAGGCTCCCCCACTGAGCGGGGAGCCCAATGTGGGGCTCGATTCCAGAACCCTGGAATCATGACCTGAGCCGTAGGCGGTCGTTTAACCAGCTGAGCCACCTAGGTGCCCCCAGATCACGCATTTTCAATGCAGCCGCCATTGCTCCCAAGGGGCCACAATTGGTCCTTGGAGGTGCAGAAAGGATCCTACTTTTTTGTGTGTGTGTGATTAGAGCACAGCTATGCATACGGTTCACACACACATATGCAGAATATATGTGGTCTTTAAATTGCACGGGAACTGTTAGGAAAAATAATTTTATAAGATTGGAAAAAAGATTAAAGAACAGCACTTTACAAAGAGAGTTGTTAGCAGCCTTTAGACTTGAGGGGGAAAAAGGGGGGCAGAGTTTGTGTAGCTGTGCATGATAGGAAACCGGAGTGTAATTTTCAGGAGAAGTTGGTTCTCCAGAAAAGTGGGCTCCTGTTTCCGTGCGAGTTCCCGGGAAGGCGCTTGCCAAGCCCGGCTTTATCCGCTGTGAAAACCCAGAGCGGTCTCAAGGCTGTTTCAAAGAGGCTTTGTTTCGGACCCTGGCCACCGAGACAGGGTAGCTTTCTCAGTGTGATAGGGCTAGAAGTCTTTGTCCGTTAAAGCCACATCCTGAGTTTGTTTCTGTCTGAACCTATCCCTTGGTTAGATGGTATTTAAGCTTCTAACTTTTTGTATTAGAGAAAGAGCCCAGATGGTAAGTGTATCCTCAGTTTTCCAGACGTTAAACACATCAGTGTAGCCAGCACCTGTCCCAGTCTCCAGCTTCCAGGACTGGAGTTTTGTCTGCCCTTGAACTTAATGTAAATGGGACCCAGGGGGGTCGGTATGCCCGTGTACTTGGCTCCTTCACTGGTTAGTCCGCTTCCGAGGGTTGCTGTGGTGTACTGGGAGGTGGTTCCTTCCCAGGGTGCTAACGTCTTCCCTTCTGTGACGGCCACTGTTCATTTATCTGCTCTGAAATGTCTTCATCCATTTTAATGGTGATTTTTTTTTTTTTTTTTAAATATGAAATACCCCTTCCTAGCATTCTGGCTGGGTTTGCTATTGAGTGGCTGTGTTCCTTCACCCGCCTCTAAGGAAGGCACTAAAATAGGAAATAAATGAATGAACAGGATTAAATACCATCAACGAATGTAGGAGTTGGGGCTTCCCAATTACAGAAAACGCTGCGAGACTGTTACTAATGTCCCTTTAAAATTGGGAAGTCACGTTTGTCTGTTTTTTCCCCCCCCAAAGTTTTCATCTCTGCAGCTGCATGAAAATGACCAGAAACGGGAGGTTGTAGTTGAGACCCAGGTGAAGAGTGGAGCGTGCCTACTTAGCATGGAGACCCAGTTTTGGAAAGAGGGGCTGCCCTTCTCCCTGCTCCCGGGAGCAGATGGTCCCCTCAGCAGCTGTCATCTGTCCCCACCCCCTGCCCCTCGGGGGGCTGTTTCTCTTTTTACACTGCAGATGGGGGTTCTGTGTATACCCATTTAAGTGTGGTGGTTCCGCATCCCCACCAGCTTAGAGACTGGGCAGCTCGCCCACTCGATGCTCCTCACTTCTCGGGATTTGGAGCCTTTGCCGTCACGAGTTAGCCTGCGCTGCCATGGTGCCTTTATCCTTCCTTCCTCGAGTGCACGCCCAAGAGGAGCCCCCAAGCCAGGATGTGGTGGAGCCCAGGCCCTTTCTGCTTCATTAGAAGCCCAAACCAGGGGCGCCTGGGTGGCTCAGTGGGTTAAGCCTCTGCCTTCGGCTCAGGTCATGATCCCAGGGTCCTGGGATCAAGCCCCACATCGGGCTCTCTGCTCCGCGGGGAGCCTGCTTCCCCCTCTCTCTCTGCCTGCCTCTCTGCCTACTTGTGATCTCTGTCTGTCAAATAAGTAAATAAAATCTTAAAAAAAAAAAAAAAAAGAAGCCTAAACCAGCCCAGCCTGGTGCACTCTCTCTGCCAGTGACCAGAATAGACCAAGAGACCGTGTGTGGGACCTCGGAGAAACTGCTCTGTAATGTAACATCCGTAGAGCCTGGCTCTTGGCACTTGGAAGGAAAAGAAGCTTTGGGCAGTATGGGTCTGGTGTCCTCAGCGGAGTGTGAGAACGTGGCCCACGCCTGTGGTCTAGATGGGGTGGTTGGTGTGGGAAGTGGCTGGACCACGCAGGGACCAGAGGGAAGGAAAGTACTGCAGTCACAGATATGTGGGAGGCAGGAGGCAAAGAAGGAGATGAGACCCATGCGATAGGGCGTGGCTTGATAGGGGACCTGCAGGAACTCGGGGAGCCCTCAGCCCCTCTTCCCTAGTCCACACCCACTTCCCCTTACAGGCTTAGAGCCCAGCCAGCCCTTGCCTCAGGCACCCTCAAACAGGCCGGTGACCTCGCGGATGTGTTTGAACAGCCTCAGTCTCCCTGTGCAGAATTGTTGTTCCAATTGTTCCAAGGTCAACAAAGCAAGCAGCAGGCAGATCCTGAATGCCCGGAGCCTCACTGGTCTTCCAAGGGTGGAGGAGCTGCTGTCTCCGTCTGACAGGTCTTTGCCTCCTCCAAAGCACATGGCAGGACCATAGCACTCAGTCCATGTCTCCCAACTGGAATTGCTAGAATTAATCCATTTAACTGTTCATATTAATTATTTTGTTAATTCTGCCACTGTGTGATGATGAAAAGTTTGGGCTCTCGAATCAGACCTAGTTTTAAATCCCAGCTGTGCCACTCAGTCACTGTGGGGCTTTGGGCAAGTTTCCTTGTCTCTCTGAGCCTCAGTTTTCCTCATCTGGGAAATGGGCATGATAACAGCCCTTCCCTTGAAGGGTCCCCTTGAAGGGTCATCATGACCCTTGAATGAGCGAGGGCACGGCGTGGGACACATCTAAGACCTGCCCTGGGAGAGACCATGCTCTTGCATATTTCATGATTTCTCTCTTTTAGTCTGGGTGACGACTAGTGAAGCCGTGTTTCTGAAAGGAGGAGCCCCAGAGCTCCTTATTCTGGAAGCATTGCAGAGTCTCTGGGACCGGACACAACGCTGAATCATCAGTAGAAGTGGAGACGGGGGTGGGGTGGGGGGGGTGGGTGTTGTCCCTGAAGCATGGCTGGGTGCTGAGCACTTTTTAATAAAGAGAGAGATAGAGAGAGCAGTCTTCGTCTGGGTGTGAGGCCTTGGTGGGCGCTCCAGCTGTCCTGGAAGCAGCTCCCTGCCACAGTGTGTCTCCTGAACTCCCCATTCCTGACTGCGAAGTGCCCTCATCTCACTCGTGACACTGGGAAGCGGAGACCGAGAAGCTACTGTGGTTTCCCAAGACCACAAGCTAGTGAGTAGCAGAGCTGGGATTCAAACCCAGATTCTGTCCGAGTGTAGACTAGGCTGCTCTGAGCCACTTCACCTTTCTGATAGGACAGCAGGTTTTTTTCTTCTTCCTTTTTTAAATTAACATGTATCATCGGTTGCAGAGGCACAGGTCTGTGATTTATCAGTCTTAACATAATACCCGGTGCTGTTTCATTACGTGTCCTCCTTAAAGGACAGCAGGTTTGACACCTGTTTGTTCAGGACCCACAGTAAGAAAGAAAGGGGGCAGGGAGAGAAGAAAGAAACGTTCTAGGAATTCTATTTAGAAAGAAGAGAGGAAGGATGAGAGACCGAGAGGAAGTAAGTTTTTCAGAATTGTATATATAATGAAAGAAAGTAGGAAGGAAGGGAATGCTAGTCAGTTTTTAGGAACTGCACTTGATATACCACTTTTTTATTTTAAAGATTTTATTTATTTATTTATCTATCTATCTATCTGACCGAGAGATCACAAGTAGGCAGAGGCAGGCAGAGAGAGGAGGAAGCAGGCTCCTCGCTGAGGAGAGAGCTTGATGCGGGGCTCTATCCCAGGACCTTGGGATCACAACCTGAGCCGAAAGCAGAGGCTTAACCCAGTGAGCCGCCCAGGCGCCCTGATATACCACATTTTTTTAAAAAAAGATTTTATTTTTAAGTTCTCTCTACACCCAACCTGGGACTTGAACCCCCAACCCTGAGATCAAGAGTCTCCAGCTCCTCCGACTGAGCGAGCTGGTCGCCCCTTTAGGACTTGCGTTTGAAAAGAAAGAAGGAAAGCTGCAGCGTGCGCGCACACACACACACACACACACACACACACACACACACCCCCACGCACAGAAACACCCTTATTCCCTGCAGGCTCTCTGACCTGCCGTTCCCGTTCTCTTTCACTGTGCTGTACGTAAGTGCTGGTCGTGGGGCACCAGACGGACCCCGGGACCCCTTGGTGGGGAGCAGGGGTGCGGTGGGGGAGGGGTTGGCGTGCTCCCCCCGCCCCCACCCCGCGGTGAGCCGACCCCTGAGCCGTGCCCTCCACCGCAGGTGTACCGCTGGGCTGAGCACCCGAGCATGGTGCTGCAGCGGCTCAACGAGCAGCGTCTCCGCGGGCTCTTCTGTGACATCGTCCTGGTGGCGGACGAGCAGCGCGTGCCGGCCCACCGCAACCTGCTGGCTGTGTGCAGCGACTACTTCAACTCCATGTTCACCATCGGCATGCGCGAGGCCTTCCAGAAGGAGGTGGAGCTCGTCGGCGCCTCGTACATCGGGCTCAAGGCCGTGGTGGACTTCCTGTACGGCGGGGAGCTGGCGCTGGACGGTGGCAACATCGACTACATCCTGGAGACGGCGCACCTGCTGCAGATCTGGACGGTGGTGGACTTCTGCTGCGAGTACCTGGAGCAGGAGGTGAGCGAGGAGAACTACCTGTACCTGCAGGAGCTGGCCTCCATCTACAGCCTCAGGCGGCTGGACGCCTTCGTCGACGGCTTCATCCTGCGCCGCTTCGGCACGCTGTCCTTCACGCCCGACTTCCTGCAGAACGTGTCCGTCCAGAAGCTGTGCGCCTACCTGGGCAGCAGCGAGGTGCAGCGCGAGTGCGAGCACGACCTGCTGCGGGCCGCCCTGCAGTGGCTCACGCAGCGGCCCGAGCGCGAGGCCCACGCCTTCCAGGTGCTGGAGAACATCCACTTCCCGCTCATCCCCAAGAACGACCTGCTGCACCGTGTCAAGCCGGCCGTGTGCTCGCTGCTGCCGCGGGAGGCCAACTGCGAGGGCTTCATCGAGGAGGCGGTGCGCTACCACAACAGCCTGGCGGCCCAGCCCGTGCTGCAGACCAAGCGCACGGCGCTGCGTACCAACCAGGAGCGGCTGCTGTTCGTGGGCGGCGAGGTGTCCGAGCGCTGTCTGGAGCTCAGCGACGACACCTGCTACCTGGACGCCGCCAGCGAGCAGTGGGTCAAGGAGACACCCCTGCCGGCCCGGCGGAGCCACCACTGCGTCGCCGTGCTGGGGGGGTTCATCTTCATCGCCGGCGGCAGCTTCTCCCGGGACAATGGAGGGGACGCGGCGTCCAATCTTCTTTATAGGTATGACCCCCGCTGTAAACAGTGGATCAAGGTGAGATTAAAGCCGGATTACTTCTTTACTCTTGACGACTTTCGGTCGCTTAACCTAGCCTTGACTGCCCCCCCCCCCCCCCCCCCCCCCCCCCCCCCCCCCCCCCCC